>NC_081414.1:739931924-740176924 GCF_030272615.1 Cryptomeria japonica
AGAATGAAGAAGAGAGAGATGAATAGGTAGAGATTGGAGAGAGGGAAGGATGGAGGGATCAAGATATAGAGATGGCGAGAGAGAGAGAGAGAGAGAGGAAAGATGGAAATAAGTGGAGAGAAGAGGGTGGGAGAAAGAGAGATGGTTGAAGAGATATGTATGTAGAGAAATATAGGTAGGTAGGGAGAGAGAGAGATATATATATATAGAGGTATATGTAGATCAATAGACTTAGGGAGGGAGTGAGGGGATGTGTGTGTGTGTGTGTGTAGAGAGAGAGAGAGAGAGAGAGAGAGAGAGAGAGAGAGAGAGAGTTAAGGATGTGAAAGATAGGTAGAGAGAGAGGAGAGAGTGAGATAGAGAGAGGTATATAGGGGATAGAGGAAGAGTGATATGGAGAGAGATAGGTCTAGAGCTCAAAGGATATAAAGAGAGTGATATAGAGAGAGCGAGAAAACGCTACTAGGAGCCTACTAATTATTGAAAATTTACGAAGTCTAAAAATTTATAAGATCTTATAAAATCTAGAATCTACATTATAGCTCCTAGAGATTTGAAATTTTACTAACTTGTTAATTAGTTTTCCTTATATCCTAGGTGTCACATTCTAGAAGTTATTTATAATGGGTCTGTGTCTCATTATCTAATTTTAGTCATTTAGATATTTAATAGTTACTTTAGGCATTCATTATGTTGTGTTGAGCATTTAATGTTTGTATCAAGGGTAGTTGTCATACCTCATCACACCTTGCCTATATATTCAAGGTTCTTGTACATTGTAATATATCTCATTATTATTTCTATATCAATTGATCATTGAACTCAATATTCATGCAAGCTCATGTTGCAACACTCTCTTGTGCAAGGTATCTTTCTTGGTTGATCCTTCAAAGTTTGCAACTTCAATTTGGGTTTATTAGCATTTCAACAACCATAAGCCACGATCATCCTCTATAGATGAAACCTTAATATCTTCCAATAAATTAATCATAGGTTTTCTTTTCATAAAAGTAATATTTCACTCAATAGTGTATGCATCTTGTAGACACTAAAAATTGGTCATCGCCTGTGACAACCCCTTTTTACTAACATTTCCTCTATGTTGCGCATTTGATCTTTATCATTGGTCGATATTTTGTCATTCTTTCATGTCAACTTGTCCGCGATCATCTCTCTTTATCAATCCAATTAAGTAATTTTGTCAATTTATCCTCTTAACGTTAGGTCCTTCCTAGGGTCAAATAATTTAATTATTTGAGTCCCTTATACTAACACTTCTTCTAAGATAAATAAATAATATTTGTAGACACCTAAAAAATGTCTTATCAATCATGCACTAATTATTTGTCTTATTAATTAAATAATTCTTAATTTATTTAATTAAATTAATTAAATTCTTCTAAATTAATTTTAATCATCATTTCATCTTTTATAATTATTCTATTCCTCCTCTAATCACCTAATCAATTAATCCCCTTTCTTACATTAATTAAATATTTATTATTTAATTAATGTTAATTTATAACATTTAATTAAATAATTTTTATTATTTAATTAAATTCAATTTCTAAGTAATTAAATAATTTCTTAAAATTATTTAATTAACTAACTTATTCCTCCAATTCAAATTCAAAATTTCAAATTCTCCCAAATTTCAATTAATTACATGTGCATTTCACTTTTTGAAAATCCAAATTTAAATTGAAATAAATATAAAATGTGAATTTCATTTCAAATTCCTACAACACATGTTGAAAATCTAACTCCCACTAACTTTGAGTCTAACTGGGCAATCAATCTAGTCATCTCCCTAGTTAACTTAGTTAACTCCCCAATCACCTTTTTCAACTCTAAAACACCTTTTTGGAATAGAGTAATCAATTCAGTTAACAAATCAATCAACTCAGTTCACTAACTAATCTATTCAGTTCACCAATTAATCAATCCAGTTGACTCATCAATCAAAAGAGTTAAACTCTCAATCAATTTTTTTGCAAGCAATCTCCACCATTGATCAATTTTGTTCCAGAATGAATCTCAGCCATCCATTCTAATCCTCCAGAATCTATAAATTCAACCCATTCCTTAACCACTATCTTCAGAATTATTGTGCCATCTTTACGCAGGAATCCCAACGCACATACACCGAGAGCCACTCAACACAATGATGAAGAAGAGCAATGGAAGTCATGGATGGAATCATTTGAGGGAGTTTTTAAATTAGATTTTATGCTTCATTGATTTCTATCTAATATTCTATTGTCATTTATGGAATTGCTTAATTAGAATTGAATACTAGTGGTTTATTCGTTTATTCTGATTAATCATGAGTAATTTTTCCATGAAAATAATATTTATTTATTTATCCCTTTATCTATCAATTAAATAATTCTATTTTATTTAATTGCCTAATCGATAAATATGAGGAACCGATTAATAAATTATATTTATTAATTTATCATAAATATCCTCTTCTCATGTAGAGATAATTAATAAATTTTATTTATTAAATTCACCATTTGTCCTCTTCTCATGTGGAGATAATTAATGAATTTTATTTATTAATTTCAGCATCTATCCTCTTCTCATGTGGAGATAATTAATGAATTTTATTTATTAATTTCACCATTTATCCTCTTCTCGTGTGGAGATAATTAATGAATTTTATTTACTAATTTCACCATTTATCCTCTTCTCATGTGGAGATAATTAATGAATTTTATTTATTAATTTCACCATTTATCCTCTTCTCATGTGGAGATAATTAATGAATTTTATTTACTAATTCCTCCAGTTATCCTCTTCTCATGTGGAGATCGTCAATGAATTTTATTTATTAATTCCTTCATTTATCCTCTTCGTGGAGATAATAATTATTTTTATTTATTGAATCCTCCATTTTATCCTCTTTTCATGATATGCTTGACCTCTCCAGCTTTTTTCTATTTTAGCTCATCTTATCGTCTTCTTCTAAATGGCAACTTTGACTTGCATTCTATCGTGTCCATTCAACTTCCTAAAAATTAAATCATGTTGAACCCAAGGCAAGACTGAGAGGGGGGGGATTAGTCTAAATCAAAATTAATACAGTAACACGACAACAAATCATAATCAACACATCAACACCAAAATTATGTACGTGGAAAACCCAAACAGGGAAAAACCACGGTGAGAACCCGCTCACAAAATATATCCACTATGTATATCAAATTACAAGGAAAGAGCTCACTACTCTGGACTTGCTGACCAAGGCTAATTGCTCTTGGGGTTGTAGTCAAATTTTGGCCTCATGCCTTAATTGGACTTATGGAGTTTTTAGGTTTCATATCTTATGTAAGTTGTGTCTTTTTAAAAAAATTAGTTAATTCTAAGTCATTCTCTGAATGTCTTAAGTATAAGGATGTGATACTTGCTTCATTTAAGTTCACAGCCTAGATTTTCATTGTATCATTAAAAGTGGATTTAATTTCTTATTTTATTGTTGTAAAATTTTGAAAGGGGTCTCTTTGTGAGAAATCATGTGGTCTTAGGCATATGTTTCTGGTAGAGCTCAAATTCATATTTGAGAGGGAATTCAAAAAGTAAATATCTCAAGGCAACTTGGGTTAGAAATGACGAAACCACGAGTTTACAAGGAGTTATCTGTTTGCAAAAGGAAAAAAACCCTAGTTTGTATACTTAGCCCTCTAATGGCCACCAAAATCAAGAGTTTCAGTTATAATAGCAAACCCATTAATGGGAACAATAGTTAAGATACGAAAATATGCAAAGAAAAGCCATAGTTCATTGATGAGATAACACAAAGATCCTAGAGTTTGAGCATGGAAGGAGGAACTTGACACATTAGAAGCATAAGAGAGTGTTGATAGAGTTCAACAAGAAGAACCCACACATTAAGGGGATCTAAGGTCATTAAATCACTCATGCACATAATAGGTATGTGCCTTTCTTACACTTGTTCAAGAATCCATTCATAATTACAGTTACATGATAAATTTGTATCATAAGATCAACAAGGTGCAACAATGATAGTGAATTCAAAGAATGTTGTCCAAATCAAAGATATGAGTAGTCGTAAGGGTCTTCTGCATAGAATAGAGCATAGTAATGAGCAAGGATATATGTAACCTTAGAATGAAGATAGAGGTTTCTTGTTGAAGATGCAGTAGTAACACCTCTTGTTTGGTGTGGAGCCTGATTAGTCTCCAAGTGAGAGATTGTTGATATGTGGCAACTGATCATGCAAGTACTGTACACTCGTTATGTATCCTCGTCGGGGTTCGGGAGTGCAGCCCTCGAGGAATTTTTTTTTACTGTTTTTGTTGAAAAACCGACATTGAAAAAAAAACCCTGAAAATAACCGACTTTGAGTGTTGCCCTAAAAATTGCTAGTTATAAGCGGTTGGAATGTATTTAAAAAAGGCATTGTAATGGTGTTGTACTGATTTACTGGATAACAAGAAAAGATTGTATGGTTGTGTTATGTGGATGTAGCCCTTCTTGGTGAACCACGTTAAATCTTTGTGTTATGTATTTTTCTTCATCTTTTGTGTTTGTATTTGCATATAATTGTTAATTTGTATTTGCTCTAGATCTACCTAAACCCTAACACCTCTTAGCAGTATCTCAGTCACTCTAAGGGAAAAGAAGACATTATTGCAGCCTCACAATTAGGACAATCATGTGTTGATACATGAGTGCAATCATGACAAAGACATGACAGTCATAAGGCCGATGTATTAGGCATAATGACAGTGATAGAGCATCATTGTGTGAAAGACCTAATATTGATAGGCACAAGACCAAAAAAATGAAAATGCCACAATCACTATGATAGTGGTAGATCAAAAGAGATGCAAGGGTATTATATTCATGTGGTAAGGATGAGGACTCCAAGGAGTTGATTGACAGTGAAAGAAATAGAATCATTTTAGAACCAAACACAGTCCCTGAGTCTAAAAGTGAGCCAGGGTTGATCATGTAATAGAGATGAACCAACAATTAGTCACAATATCCCAATGAAGGTTGATAAAACAGTGAGGATATGGCATGACAATAGCACAAAGAGAGTTGCAGCCTTAAATCATATCCATAAAGCACTCTAAAAATAGTGATACAGTCAAGTATGGTAGCAAATAATTTCAAATTAGGTAGTCTTCATGCCATGTGAGCAACAAAGGAAGGATTTGAGAAATTACAATCCCATTCTAATGTAAGGACAATAAAATATGTAGTTCACCAAGGGCGAAGAGACATCATTGTAGTAGCTACAACAATCACATTCTTTAGAAGCATTAAGATAATATTAGCTTTGCAAAGGAGCCCTGAGATAAGACAAAGATTATACACTACCCATACACAGGAAAGCATAGTAAAAAGGGGTTTGTAGCAGCCATGGAGGTGGTGGTAGTCATTGAGAGTATAGTATCAGGGATACAACCATAACGCTTTTAAGACAGTAATGAAAGGAAGGCAGTCATATTCAAAAAAGCACAATGGTTTTGTTGTCCTTATTTTCGTTTTGTGTGAAAACAAGATAACCTCTACGATTTTTTCTCAAATTCATCCTCTTTTCTCTTAAATCAAGTAATGAGGTATTTTTGTCATCTCATTTGTGTTCAAATACTTGATATTCAAAGTTGGTATTTCCATCCTTTGGGTTAAAATTTTTTAATTTTAACTTTAAAGTTAAATTCCATGTTTTGGTGTCAAGACTGGTTTTAAACCCGATCTTGAACCATTTTTGGTTTTTAAGTGTCAAAGCAGGTTTTAAACCCGACTTTACACCATGATAACCAGCTTTGGTGTACGTTCGATTGACACCATTTCAGACATTATAGTGTAAATCAGAACTATAAGCCTGATTTACATCATAATGAAGCTCGACTTCTCACTTATTGTTTTTGGAGTTCGATTTGTATTGGGTTTCTGATGTAGGAGAAACCCCGGTCGATGAGAAATCTTGCATCATCCAAAAATATTTCCTTTTAGTTATGTTCTTGTTTAGTTCTTTGTGCATTTTTCTATGTTCTTGTTGGTTGGTACAGGTAGTTGCTTGTTCTTCGTGGCAGATCTTATTTTCAGTTTCCTAGTGGTTTCATGTGCTTGATTCCAGATTTTTCAGTTTATTTGGGTTCTTTTCCGGTCAGTTATTGCTTCCAATTGACTATTTATGGGTTCCGGGATAGTTCTTATTCTTACCGGTTTGTTTTCCTTCATTATCGACGCGATTCTTGGCGTGTGGATCTATCTTGGGTCTTTTCTGATATTCTTTTGCATGTGGCCGACCTTCCTGCTGAACCACATCACTTGGTTGTTATTTTTCGAAAAGATCTTTTTAATTCTTAGGCCGACCTAATTACACATTTCATTTCCTACATTGGTAAATCTAATCTTTTGAGGTCGACTCAGATGTGTTTCAATGGGTATAAATATGTTATTTTGTAATCATTTGGGAGGGCAGAGGAAGTAGATCTAAGATTAAGGATTGAGATTCACATATTGTGATTTGGTTGATTCTTAGAGTCCTGGATTTTACTGTATCTGGCTCAAAGCCTGCATGTAACCGGTTAATAACTGAATGTTCTTTGATGATAATATGATGATTGTCAAAATTTATAAGGCAATAATATGATCTGTTTATGTGATCTTGTTATGTTTTATTGCTGCTTTCGTTGTGTCGCTCTTGCTGCATAAGCTGGTTGACTCTTTGAGGGTTTTTATCAGTTATGGCTGCATCAAGTGCTATAAGAGCTAGTTATGGACTGGTTGGTGAGAGAATTGTTTGCAAACATTGAGGCATTCCTTTGGGTGGACAGATCGCTGATTGGAGGCAGGTTGCGCATGTGTTCAATAGATCGTCGAGGGGAGGCAATTGGAACCGACAGTCAGATCGTCAAGTTGAGGCAGTTCACCGAAGTACAAGAAGAGATGCCATCAAGAAGGACAAACCCCCGGAGGGTAGAGCAGATCATGGAAGACATCAATAATGAAGTGAGGAATGAAATCCGAGATGCTTTGGCTGGTTTGTAGAGAAACCTTGATTCTGAGGATGAATATGAGGAAGTTGGTGAAGAGCTTAAGGAAGCTGAAGGAGCAAAAGATGAAAGAGAGGAAAGATTCCTGAGAGCAGTGGCACAAGTGAGTAAAGTTCATAAAGTTGAGGTTTCCAACTTTTCTGGAACACTGAACTCGAAGGATCTGATCGATTGGATCAGAGAGTTGGAGGACTACTTTGAGTTTGAGGATGTCAAGGACCTGCAGAGAGTCTGATTGGAATAGACTAAGTTGAAAGGGAATGCTTCCTTGTGGTGGAAAGAATTGCAAAAAGACAGAGTGGAGAATGGTGAATTGAAGATCACCCGGTCGAGACAGATGGTTGCAAGATTGAAGTCCAAGTTCATACCGGGGGACTATGAATTGGAATTTTTCAAGAAGTTGTAGAACCTGAAACAGAGAAACATAACTGTGAAGGAATATACTGAGGAATTCTACAAGGTGGTGATTAGATCTGGATAGAGAAAAGGTGGCAAGGTACATCAATGGACTTGTTTTTAACATTCAAGATGAGATGAGTATGTTGAAGGTTTCCACCATTGAAGAAGCTCACCAGTATGCTTTGAAGGCTGAGGACAAGGTGAGAAGAAGACAACCGATTAAAGGAAAGGAGAAATTAAAGATGAGTGACAGTATGAAGAAACCGGTTGAAGAAGAGGAGTCAAAACCTAAGTGGAGTAAAGAACCAGAGCATAAGACACCGAGGAAAGGCACTAGCAGTACTGGTAGAGAATTTCCTGGCAAATATTTCAAGTGTGGAGAAATTGGATACATATCCTATGAATGTAAGCATAGAATGGCAAGAAGTTGTGTGGCAAGTGAGGAACTAGATGGTACCAGATCTGACTATGCACCGAAGCAAGTAGAATCCCTTATGTTCAGAAGAAAGGATATTGGATCTACTCAGAGGAAGAGTCTTTTTCGGACTGTGTGCAAATCAGGTGGTAAGTGTTGCAAGGTTATTGTAGATAGTGGAAGTACTGACAATTTAGTATCTGAGGAGATGGTTGTAAAGCTTGGATTGAAGAGGCTTAAGCATCCTTGTCCTTATGTGGTGAGTTGGTTACAAGATGATCAGAAGATAGAGATAAAGGAGCAGTGTTTGGTGAATTTCAACATTGGGCCTTTTAGAGATGATTTTTTGTGTGATGTTGTATCTATGAGTGTTTGTCATGTCTTGTTGGGAAAACCTTGGTAGTATGATAGAGGAGCTATTTATGACTATAGAAGAAACCTAGTTACTATTGAGAAGGATGGACATAAGTTCACATTGATTTCTCTGAAGGAGAAAGAGAAGGAGGTGAAGAATCTGAGTCTCGAGAAAAGTTGCAGTATTGAGAAACTAGTGGTAGAGGTTATACCACATTGTTTGATAGAATCGGTGGCAGAGGTTATACTGGAGGGTTTGAAGAAATATATGATAGAACTAGTTGTAGAGGTTATACCGGAAGGTGACATGAGTTTGAAGAAGGATTTAATAGTTGAGCCTAATGGACAGATGGAACCGAATGACAAAGAGCTTATAGTGACAAACCGGATGAAGTCTTGTGGCAAAAAAAATTTTGAGTTGCAAAAGAAAGAAGGTAGTAAACAGAGACAATGTGCAGATCTAAAGAAAAGAAAGAGAAACCAACGGAGTTAGAGGTTAGAGAAGCCGATTGAGGCACCAGAAGAGTTAAAGCAGAAGTTGGCAGATAAAGAAGATGTTTGGATCATAAATGAGCATGGGGTATTTATCCCGAATCTTTTTGGATGTTCATGAGTTGCCTTTCATGGAACATATTTTTCTACCTGGGTTGTCTAATGCGGGAGCATCCTTGGTAGATGAGAAATCTTGCATCATCCAAAAATATTTCCTTTCAGTTTTGTTCTTGTTTACTTCTTTGTGCATTTTTTTATGTTCTTGCCGGTTGGTACTGGTAGTTGCTTGTTCTTCATGGAAGATCTTATTTTTGGTTTCCTCGCGGTTTCATGTCCTTGATTCCATATTTTTTAGTTCATTTAGGTTCTTTTTCGGTCAGTTATCACTTTCGGTTGACTGTTTCTGGGTTCCGGGATAGTTCTTGTGCTTATCGGTTGGTTTTCCTTCATTACTAGTGCGATTCTTGGCGTGTGGATCTATCTTGGGTCTTGTTCGATGTTCTTTGGCATGTGGCCAACCTTCCTGCTGAACCGCATCGCTTGCTTGTTATTTTCTAAAAAGTTTTTTTTTTAATTCTTATGTGGCCAACCTTCTTGCTGAACCGCATCGCTTGCTTGTTATTTTCTAAAAAGTTTTTTTTTTTAATTCTTAGGGCCGACCTAATTACACGTTTCATTTCCTGCATTGGTAAATGAAATCTTTTGAGGCCGACCTAGATGTGTTCCGATGGGTATAAATATGTTATTTAGTAATCATTTGGGAGGGCAGAGGAAGTAGAACTAAGATTAAGGATTGAGATTTGCATATTATGATCTGGTTGATTCTTAGTCCTGGATTGGATTGTATCCGGCTCATAGCCTACATGTAATTGATTAATTATTGGATGTTCTTTGATGATAATATGATGACTGTCGGATGATTGCCGAAAGTTATAAAGCAATAATATGATCTGTTTATGTGCTCTTGTTATGTTTTCTTGCTACTTTCATTGTGTCGCGCTTGCTGCATAAGTCGATTGACTCTTTGAGAGTTTTTACTGGTTATGGTTGCATTAGTTTCTTTCTCCCTTTATTTATCGATTTGTGCCTTAGTTTTCCTCATTGTTTCTATTGAATTTTAGAGGGCGCCACATTGACTTCTTTAATACCAGATTTTACAAACACATGGTATGTATTATTTTTGCCCTTTGCTCTTATTTTGTTTCAGATTTTATCTTTGCTAAATTTAACACCAACCATATAGATTGAAGTTATAATTTAATGGATATGGTTAATGTTAAATTTACACATCGTTCTTATCATTTTCAAACCCTAGTTATTAGTGTGAACTGGAATTTGAACCCGACACACACTGAAGCCTTGGCTTCGATGTGTGTCAGATTCAAATCCAACTCACATAGTATTATGCTTATATCGTTGGTGGTATATGGCGGGCCTGTGTGTCCATCATGCACCATTGCTTTTCCTTTGTGGTATGTGGTGGGCACATAGCCCCGCCACCCATCGAGTCCTTCCTGCTTGATAGCGCTGTGTGGTGGGCACATAGCCTTGCTACCCACCGAGTCCTTCCTGCTTGATAGTGGTGTGGGGTGGGTTTCCTAACCTGACTCCCACCACAGTCTTTAGTTGTGGTGGTGATCGGGGTTCTAACCCTGACCCACCATCATTTTTATGTTTTTGTTGCTAAGCACCATTTATCAGTGCGTGGCGGGGTTGTAACCCCAACACACACCAAGGTTTTACTTAGTGGTGTGTGATAGGGCTACAAAACTGCCACCCATCATTTTTTATTTTCCCTCTTTATTTTGGTTTCGATCGGATCTGTAATGCCACCTGACACCTCATAAATTGTTTTACATGTTACTCGCTAAGATGTAAATTGGGGTTATATCCCCAATTCACACCATTTATTTTTTTTCCTTTAACAAATGTAAATCAAGGTTATATTCCTGATATACACCTAATGTTGATTTTTAACTTATCCAAGTGTAAATCAGACTAATGAGTTCGATTTGCATTTGATGTTGATTTTACACTTTTATTAAGCATAAATCGGACTTATAAGTTTGATTTGCACCTAATTCACACACTTGCAAATTGGTGGTTTTTGGCCAATTTGTGGTTGATCAATGACTTTATCCTATCAAATGAAAATTCCTATGGAAGATAATCATTCCAAATGATGATATTTTCATGTTGTAGTACTTCTATTGTGAATGAAAGAGCCCTCACCGAGTAAAAGATCAATGAAGTTCAAGAGACAAGAGATTCATCATGTTTTTCCTTCTTCGTCTGTATCATCCAATATTTACAATATTAGGGATACTAAGATAAACCATGTCGATCTCGATGAATTATTAAAAAGAGTGAAGGCACCACCAGATCTTATAAAATGGAACCCACCATCAACATTGAAATACATTTGGTGGCGGCCTTTCCTATGTCTGCACAAAATCTAGAATTTGTGTTGGCCCTAGCTAATAGGTATGATCTTGCCACCAGATTAGTGAAGGATGCGGATGGAAAGAAGACACTCATCAAGCTTGATGAGGATTTATTTGATATAATCTTCAAGTCTTCACTTATAGATCAATATGTTGATATTGACATGCAATCAGTAGTGGCTTATTTTGATAAAAATTCAGATAAGTGTAAAAGCAATATAAATGGTAATTGGTTAAAAACACCTAGGCCTACAATTAAAAGATGTCCTAAGACTCTTCCTTGTAGTGATTTCATTGAGGAGGTCAATGATCTTATTACTCTTCTCAGTAGAGTAAAAGGCCTCCTAACTTCCAATACTTACTACAAGTGGATGTGTCAGTACATTCACATTATTAGGCAGAATAAGAAGAAGATCTACTAGGGTAAGCATATTACACTAGATGTTTTATGTGAGTAGTTGACCAAGGTGCCCACCACCTTGAAGTTCTATATGAATTCCTGCCATGTCTATGAAGCTTCCTCGATGAGGCATTTTCCATGCTTATCTACCACAGGTGACAGGAGTGAGGTTCCTGTTTACAAGTAATTCACTCAGTTGAATCTCAAGGAGAGTTTACATCATTTTAGGAGGGTCAATGATGCCTTCTTTTCTCATTACATGTGCTTATTTGACAAAGATATTCAAAACAAAAGAGTGGCAGATGAAGCTTGGAAGGTGGCGAGTGAATATGGTTTTATTTTCTTGCAATTCACCACATTTACATATATTTGGATTTGATGCTTTGATGGAGTATTCGTTAGACAAGATCATCCTTATGGAGATGGCTCACCAAATGATATCAATCCATGAGCATAAATCTAGAGCTCATAAGATAGGTCTCAAGTTTTGTATTGCCATAGGATGATATTCCATCAATTCCATCTACAAGGCTCGTGCCATGGATGAGGAGATGAGGAGAGCGACCATGAGATTCTTCAAAGCTAGAAAATGTTTTGACTGTAGGGGCATGAAGAATAAGATCAAGAAGAACTACACTCATATCCATCAGATTGAGGACAGATGGGTGGATTGTAGAACTGAAGAGGATGTCCAAAGATTGGACTACTATCATTTGACAGTAGAGAAAATTGAGAATCTTGATCTTGTTGAGGTTCTTGAAGATCTTGAAGAGGATGGAGACATCCTAGATCTTGCATATGAGAGAAAAATAATTGTTGGATTACCTTTGCCTCTCATTCAATGGTCTCAAAAGGAGAATACTTCTATAAGGGCCAAGTTCCAAAGGATTCTTGATAATACCACTGTTTGGTTAAATTTACATGGTGTTTAGATGAGGCCTTTCCAAACTGAATCATTTGAAGAGGATGTTACAGAGCCTAAAGGAAAGACTTCTGAGTCAAGGATAAAAAATAAAAAGGATCCTATAACTCCTAAAGGTCTGAAATTCAAGTTCACCATTGAAAAAGGTAAATGTCAAGGCGAGTCTTCAACTCAAGAGACTCAAGTCCATGATGAATTTGAAGGAGAAGAAGAAGAAGAAGAACCAGAGAATGAGCAGAAACAAGAGGAAGGAGAATTTGATGAGGAGGGATTACCTAAAATCCCAAGTACTTCCCAATCTCAAGAGACACATGAAGGTGTTCCTCCTACATCATGTGATATCCTAGGTACTACTTCAGTTTCTTTTACTGATACCATTCATTTGGGTTCCATTGTGTTGTTTTCATCTCAAGCTCCTAAAATTCATGTTATTCCTTCCACTTCCACAAGTGAATCTGCCCTTGATACACCTCATGACAACCTTGATATTATTTTTCTTCCCAATTTGTCTGAGGCTATTTCTTCTACGTTGGAAGATTTGGAAAATTTCATGTCAGAAACCCAAATTCCTCCATGGGTTTCTACCATCTCAAATCCACCTACCATTGTTACTACTAGCATTCAGTTGCAAGAATTGACTACAACAGTTTTGACTATTGGAGTAGATGAAGATTCATCATTGCCACCTTGGTAAGTGTCCAACACTCCCAATATAAAAAAGAAAGCCATATCCCTTGATGATTTTGATTTTAATCAATTGGTGCCTATTAAGCCCAAGGTCACAAAGAAAGCCAAGACTATGTCTAGATTGAGAATAGATCGATCAAAGAACAAGTATGTGGAAATGGCTATTCCTCCTCTAGACACATACATGGATAAGGTGTAGTCTATTGATTATGTAATTAAAACAATTTATTTGGGCAAACAAACACATTATGGTGCAGTTGAAGATGCTCATAGTTTTTTCCAGCATCTTGTGGCGATGTTCAATGAAGAGAAAGTTAAGAAAGATAACTTGAAGAAACAAGTTGATCAGCTCATAAAGGTCTTGATCAAAATTACCAAATCATCAAAGGTAATTGATCCAGTCACTTATTATGTGGATGAGCAAGTTTTTTAAACAAGTTGAACAAGTAAATTATTGCACGAGAATTGTTGGCAAATGGATGGATAGATTGTTGAGCCAGGGGGCTCATCTCCTATGTTCAACAGTCACTCTTGTAAACAACTTGGAGGAGGTAAAAGTTGAAATTGATAAAACTTTGAATTTTTTTTCTAATGGATTGGAAGCACATGAGAAGGACTTTGACTCTTGGTTGAAGTTAGAATATTTCCAATTGGATGTTCTAGTTGACAATGGAGTGGTCCCTTCAAGGGATATGTACATTGAACAAAGAGAGATTCTGGAACATCAGATGAACACAATTGAGATGCTTATCAAGGAGTTGAGGAAAGCACAAAAATAATGTAATGACAAAGGACAAGACATCATCAATAAGTTATCATCTCTTCCTTCCACTTTCCTTGATGAGAACCGAAAACCCTTTCATGAAGATGTCATCATCAAAGAGTTCATTTTACTAATTGGTGAAGAGGTTGATAAACAATCTTTCTCATTATCCTCTATTGATAAGCAGGTGGATATCCAAGTAAATCTAGATGATCTAGCCTCACTTCTCAGGAAGCACAAGAAATTTTGCGTGAGCCTCGAAGATTATATCACCCAGGTCAAGGTCATCACAAGTCACACTAAAGGACCTGATCAGGAACAGATG
Source organism: Cryptomeria japonica (assembly GCF_030272615.1). Lineage (NCBI taxonomy): Eukaryota > Viridiplantae > Streptophyta > Pinopsida > Cupressales > Cupressaceae > Cryptomeria > Cryptomeria japonica. The sequence continues at coordinate 739,946,163 of NC_081414.1, forward strand.
AAAGTAGTTTTGCAAAAGTTCGTACAATTTATGAAGCAAGATCAAAATAGAGTGTCTTGTGGCACTTAGAAATTTTCATAGTAGATGCAATTTTTAATAAGACATTGACACCTCAAATGTCATTTTGTATTTAGTTTTGCACTTAGGCAATACATGAGTCCCAAGTCAATTAGGACTCTTCTTTGAATTAGTCATAGTTTTTCCTAATTTCATGTTGCACACCTCTCTTATGTGTGTGTGTGTGTGTGTGTGTGTGTGTGTGTGTGTGTGTGTGTGTGTGTGTGTGTGTGTGTGTGTGTGTGTGTGTATGTATATATGTGTATATGCATATTTGTATATGTATATGTGTATATGTATGTGTATATATGTCTATATGTATATGCATATATATATATATATATATATATACATATATATGTATATATGTATATGTATATATGCATATGTATATGTATATGTATATATACATACATATATATGTATACACACACATACATATATATACATATATATACATATATATATACATATGCATATACATATATATACATATATATATACACACACACACACACACACACACACACATATATATATATATATATATATATAGGAGGTTTCTCATTGTAATGGACATCTATTATCTTTAATATATATGTAGAAACTCTACTGAAGTGAAGAGCTAAAAAGTGAAACTTTGTGTTCCTTTTGTGATTTAAAAACTTGATGAAATAAGAAGAAATCTTTGGCATCCAGACTTTGTGTCGGATTTATTGGTGTTTTATGGTGAGAGTGTTCTTATGTCATTTTTATTATAATTTATTGCATTGATCAAGTAAAGGCATGTTGAGAGAATATTGTTAAAGTATAGAGGAAATTGTTAATTTATGAACTTTGTGTCATATTTTGATTATTGTTAATAGAATTAGGAATTGGTGAAAATCATATATTCTTGAAGACTTTGTGCTTAATATTGATATTTTAAGGATAAAATTAATTGAGATATAATAAGGAAACACTTTGAAGACTTTGTGCTTTATTGTGTTATCTTGGAAAAGGAAAATTGTGATTTGGAGACTTTGAGCTCATTTCATTATTTTATAGAAAAATATCATCAAGAGTTATAATAAGGAATCCAGATGAAGACTTAGTGCTTTATTCTGGTTTTCTTGTTGAGAAAATGGTGTCTCAACCTTGCATTTGCATGAAGTTACTATATATAGTAAGTTTTCATTTAAGCACAAAATGGCACAAAATTCTCCTCAAAGCTTTTGGTTGGCTAGATGAGCATGCCAGTAATTTTTTTGTTCAAGATCATAGCTAGTTTTGAAGATATTAAAGTTTCTATTTTTGGAGGGTGATATGAAAGGTTTAAATTAATTTTGGTGATTTTAGAAGCTCCAAAATGCCCTAAAAATAGGCATAAATGACATAGAGGTTTATGAGGTGATAGAGAAATTCACGAGCTTTCCAGTGCTTCAAACGGTTCATCAATCGGACACACGGTTCACAAGTTATGGCCTCCAGAAGTTTGGACTCCTGAAATAGGAAATATAAATTGCATCAGACACATAAATGAGTTGTAAAAGGGAAGAACATGCGTTGATGTGTGTTTTGACATGTTATAGGGAATACTAAATGGAGATAAGGTCGGCTCTACTTTATTGGGTTGTTTTAGCCCATGGTTTTGCAATACTGTTTGACAATTTCTTGTATTGTATCTGTAGGATTTTGCCAAGATCAAGGGCACAATGAAAAGCATAAAAGAGACAATAGAATGACAAGAACAAACTGTATTCTCATCAATATGCAAAAATGATCAACTGGATTAACCAATATAATGAATATAGGCCTGCTTATATAGGCAAGGCCATATGAAGGTATGAGCACACAAATATGACATGTGGCTCAATGAGAAATAAGGGTAGGTAAGAAATACTAAGGGTAGGTAGGAGAAATAATATAATATTCCACAAGAGGTGGATGACCCACCGAATGTGGAGTGTAATAGCAAAATAAGACCACAAAAGGAGGAATTTCTCCTACAAGCTCTATCCCTATGTGCACACTTCCCTAAGTGTCTCAAATCCAAACTACGAAGAGATGCATTATCCTAAGTTAACTTAAGTAAGTGTAATAATATCCAAAATGAATATTTATTTACATCAACACCCCCCCTTAAGTGCAACTTAGGGGAATGAAGACTCAAGTCAACAATGCAAGATGGGTCCTGGCTACTAGGCCATGATAGGTACCCATGTACAATATGCAAATGCAAACAAAACTATGCAATGCAATCTTTCACAAACGGAGAAAGGGAGAAAACCCATTGGGAAAAAAATCCCCCCCAAAAGAGAGATGAATGTACAAAAGACTCTCAAAGAAGAAGGACAAAACCTCAAAGAGGAAAAAGTCCCCCCCATAAGAGGAAGGAGAAGTCAGCTGACCCCCCCTAATGACACATCCTGCACCCCCAAGAGAGCTCGCAGCTGCTGGAACTTACTCTCGGTGAAAGGTTTGGTGAATATGTCAGCAACCTGCTCTGTTGTAGGAAAATACTGCAAATCAATGACCTACTCCTGGATGAGCTCTCAGATATAGTGCATATGAATCTCGATGTGCTTGGTCCGCTGGTGCTGGACCGGGTTCGTCGAGATCGCAATAGCACTCTAATTGTCATAATGTAGAACTGTCGGCCGTGGAGTGGTGAATCCAAACTCTGTGAGAATCTGCTGGAGCCAAATGATCTCAGTTGCTGCGTTAACAGCGCCTCGATACTCAGCCTCAGTCAAAGAGAGAGCAATAGCATGTTGCTTCTTGCTCTGCCAACAAATGGGGCCTGAACCAAGGTGAAAACTGTAACCAGAAGTAGACTTACGATCAACAAGATCGCCAGCCCAATCGGAGTCTGTGTAACCAACCAAGCGAAGTCCTGTGCCTGCTGCATAGTGAATCCCATAGTGATGTGTACCCTGGATGTAACGAAGGATGCATTTGGCGACTTTCCAATGAAGCTCATGTGGTTCCTGCATGAAGCGGGAAACCATGCCAACTGCAAATGAAATATCAGGGCGTGTATGAGTCAAGTAGATGAGACTACCCACAAGCTGACGATACAAAGTGGCATCAACTAGTGGAGAAGAACACTGAGCCTCAAGCTTGACTCCTGAAAGAAAGGGAGTCAGGGCAGGCTTACAATCAGCCATATGAAAGCGTGCAAGTAGATCAAGAGCATACTTGGGTTGCGATAGTGTAGTCCCGGAAGGTGACTGTGAAATCTCTATCCCGAGAAAGTAGTGCAAAAGACCCAAGTCGGTCATAGCAAATCTGTCATGCAAAGCAGATTTGACCCTGCTAGTGATGGATGAAGTACTCCCTGTAATGATCAAGTCATCAACATAGAGCACAAGTATCAAGTGAGAGTCATCCTGTCGCAAAATGTAGACATTTGGATTGGAATGACACCTAGTGAACCCTGCAGAGAGAAGAAAGGAATCCATCTTGGCGTACCAAGCCCTGGGGGCCTGCTTAAGGCCATAGAGAGATTTCCTTAGTCTGCAAACCAAGGAAGTATCCTGGATGAAACCCTATGGCTGCTCCATATAAATCTCCTCATCAAGATCACCATGAAGAAAAGCACTCTTCACATCCATCTGATGTACAACCCAACCATGAGCTGTAGCAATAGCAAGTGTCAAACGAATGGAGTTCATCTTGGCTACGGGTGCAAAGGTCTCAGTATAGCCAACACCTGCAACCTACGAGAAACCTTTCACAACAAGCTGAGCCTTATGCTTATCCACACTACCATATGCTGCAAACTTGGTTTGATAGATCCACTTACATCGAACCATCTTTCTGCCCTTAGGGAGATGGAATAAATCCCATGTGTTGTTCCTCATCAAGGAACTATACTCTTCCTCCATAGCTTGGTCCCACTCAGGAACCCCTGATGCTTCCCTAAATGTCTGTGGATTGGAAGCGGTAGCAATGAGTGCATGTGGACGATCCTGATGTTGTGATCGAGTTCTCCGTGTATCTGAAGGATCCCCAACAAGATAACTCATGGACTCAAGTGTCTGTCAAACCCAACAAGGTCTAGGTGGAGGTGGAGAACGAGGCTCCTCAACTGCAAGTGGACCCTGCGGAGGTGTAACCCTGCGAGTCGGAGTTGAAGGAGTCTCATCATCTGAATCACTAACATCACTATCCACAATGGAGGAAGGTGGAGGAGGTAGAGAGGCTAAGCTAGGAGAGCTTTCCTCAAAGTGAACACTCCTCTCAATGAATACCTCATGTGTCTCTGGATCCATCAATCTGTATGCCTTAACACCCTTAGGATATCCAACAAATATGCAAGGCCGACTCTGAGGTTCCAATGCCTTGCGTCTCTGTGGAGGTATGCGAGCCCATGCTAGACACCCAAAGACTCTGAAATGTCTCACAATCGGTTTCCTACTAGCCCAAGCTTCAAAAGGAGTAATACCTTGCAAGCTTTGTGAGGAACCTGATTCTGGATGTGTGTGGCACAACTGATAGCCTCTGCCCAAAAGGCAGGATCAAGAGAATGTGCATGTATCATACAGCTAGCCATTTCTTTGAGAGTTCTATTCTTGCGTTCTACAACCCCGTTCTGCTGTGGAGTGTATGCTACAGAATGTTGAAGATCAATTCCCTCAAATGTACAAAAATCCTCAAGTCTTTTGTTCACATATTCCCTTCCATTATCTGTGCGAAGAATCTTGACCACTTTCCCTGATTGCTTCTCCACACGAGTCTTGAAGTCCTAAAATCTGTCAAATACTTCACTCTTATGAATGAGAAAGTAGACCCAAGTGAAGTGGGAGTAGTCATCAATGAAGGTAAGAACATAGCAGGCCTTACTAAATGAAGGTGCTGGAAATGGACCTGCTACATCGTTGTGAACAAGTTGAAGAACATCCAAAGCTCTCCAAGTTTTCCCTTTATCAAACTTCTCTTCGGGATGCTTGCCCATGGAGCAACCTGAACATACACCCTCTGAAAAACTAATTCGAGGTAGACCTGTGACCATGTCTTTAGTGCTTAGCTGCTAAAGATAGTGGTAGTTGAGGTGACCAAACTGCTCATGCCATAGCTTACTTTCTGAATTTGAATGAGTAAGCAAGGCCCTAGAAGGTGAAATTGGCACAAACTGGGAGAATGAATAAAGCCTTGAGTTGTCATTGACTTGTCCCACTGCTACCAAGGCATCATCATCAAGTTCCTTTACCACAACTGAATCTGGTGTAAACTCAACCTTTTTCCCATTCCCATAGTGAGTGATTTGGTAGATGGAGAGAAGGTTGGTAGACAAGTTAGGAACATAGAGAACATTCTCAAATGTTCCATCATCCATGTCAACTGAGCCTTTCCCTTCAACCTCTACTTGTGTGTCATCACCTATGTAAATGTGAGGTACCTTAGATGGCTCCAATGAAGAAAACTGCTCCTTTGTAGAACCCATGTGATATGAGGCACCTGAGTCAAGTGTCCATTGCTGTGAAGAACCTATTGTAGCCACAAATGCTTGCCATTTTCCCTTAGACTATGAGGAAGAGGAAGGAGATGAATCCTTCTTTGTGTAGGCGGATGGCAAGTTGATGTTGTTTTTCTTAAGAAGATTGGTTAACTCATCAACTTGCTTTGCGTGGCATCGATGCTCATCATGACCGTACTTCTTGCAATATGCACAAGTTGGTTTATCCTTCTTAGGTGGTGTCCCCTTCTTGGAAGAGGATGAAAAATCGCCTTGTGATGGAGAGGATGATTGTCCTTTTTCTTGGTGTGGCTTAGACTTAGATTGCTTCTTCTTCTTGTTGGAATCTTTGCCTTGACTTCCTTGATTCCCTTGATTAGCCACCAAAGCCTTGGACTTTGAGGACTTGAGAAACCCCATGTTCAACAACTTAGATTGTTCCAATATTAACATTTCTGTGAAAGCATCAAATGAAGGCATAACATAAGAACTCCCCACTGTCAAACGATGAGTTTGGAATCTAGACACAAATGCTGCATATTCTGGTGCAAGCTTATCCAACAAGTTGAATATCAACTGAGCATCCTTTTTGTCAATTCCACAATCCTTAAGCTTTGCTCTTAGCTCATTTGCTTTGGTGACATAATCTTGGATTGTATCAAAACTCTTGAGATCCAAGTTGGTGAGCTCATTGTCAATTTGATAGCCTCTGATTTCATCAACTTGTCCATACAATTTCTGAAACATATCCCAAGCCTCTTTGATTGTTTTACACTTCTCAATGTGAAAAATGAGGTCATCTGATACATACTTGTGTAAGGTTCCAAGAGCCATGCAATTCTTTGTAAGCCATTCTAATTGAGCAATTGGATCAGCCTTAGGATCAGGTGGTGCTATTATTGTTCCATCTATGTAGTGTGTGAGACCCTTTTCCATTAATTTACTCCATACTTTAATTTTCCATGATGCATAATTATGTGGAGTTAGAGGTGGAAATTTATTAGGACTCATTGCAACAAAAATGGAAAGAGCACAAAGAGAGGCACAATCACACAAAACACCCCCTCAAATTCACTCAATCAAAGAACCCCCCCAAAAGTGATGATTTGGCACTTTATAAGTAGTGCGTATACAATGGGCCACTTGCAAAAAATGGCAAAGTGGACTTCTGATTTACAATTTTACAACTACCTCAATAAGGCCAAAAGAGACTCAAACTGATAATGCAAGAGATCTAACTAAGATCCAAGCAATTTACAAGTACCTAATAGGCCAAATAAGACCAATATCTAAAAGTACAATTTCCACTCAAAATCTCTGAAATCTGATCATAGATTCTAAAAGTAGATGAAAAAATAAGCACTTTTAAAAAAAACGGCACCTGAAAAGGAGGTCGTATGAGCTCAAACGAGGCCTTTGAAGTTGCAGAATTGAGGATTGGACAGGTACAACTGAGAGAATCCAAAAATTCCGAAAAACCTATGCACCAAAATCAGAAAATAACCACACCACTATGAAGATCATAAAATTTTAGCCTATTTCAAAAAAAATTGCACCAAAAAAGGAGCAAAAATGAGCAAGATATGGCCTTTCAAAGTTGGACTGCAAAACTGAAAAGCCCAATGGAGAGGGGTTAAATTTTTTTCAAAAAATGCTGATGTGGTGCTGACATCAGCAATTCACTGTGTTAAATTTGATGGCCATATGACCATCGCAAAAACTTCGCCTCCCTGCTGACTGGGCGTCCGTATTGTACGGACTGCTAACGGGGCAGTTGACTGTGCAGATCTGCTGATAGAGTGTACGGATCTGACGTGGTTGTGTAGGGTGTACGGTTTAGCCTGCGGGCCAGTGGCCACCTACCACATGGTAGACGTGGGGCCGCCTATATTTGGTGGTCGCTAGCGGAGGGAGTGGTCGGAGCCGAGGGGCCGGCGGTGGTGGTTGAGGGGGCCGGTGGCGGCCTGCGGAAGGTGGAGACCAACGGGTCTCGGTAGCGGCATGATAGTGAGCGTAGAGACTAGCAGGAGGATGGGACGGCCGATGGTGGTGGGTGATTATACTCGGTGGGTACCGGCGCGGGCAGCGGCGGGTGACGTGGGCCTGCGACACGGGTCCGACGACAGGTACGCCTGCAACCTGCGTACTGCGGGTACAGGGGGGGTCAAAATAGGTCGACTTTATAGTCAAAATTTATGGAAATGGCCTCCCGGATTCAGCGGTGATGTCCAAATCGCTGTATGATGCCCCCAAAAAATGAAGATCCCCAAATCCAAAAATAGAAGCCTTCCACGATGTCTCCAAAAACCAATCAATGAAGCCCCAATAGCTCTGATACCATGTAGGATTTTGCCAAGATCAAGGGCACAATGAAAAGCATAAAAGAGACAATAGAATGACAAGAACAAACTGTATTCTCATCAATATGCAAAAATGATCAACTGGATTAACCAATACAATGAATATAGGCTTGCTTATATAGGCAAGGCCATATGGAGGTATGAGCACACAAATATGACATGTGGCTTAATGAGAAACAAGGGTAGGTAAGAAATACTAAGGGTAGGTAGGAGAAATAATATAATATTCCACAAGAGGTGGATGACCCACCGAATGTGGAGTGTAATAGCAAAATAAGACCACAAAAGGTGGAATTTCTCCTACAAGCTCTATCCCTATGTGCACACTTCCCTAAGTGTCTCAAATCCAAACTACGAAGAGATGCATTATCCTAAGTTAACTTAAGTAAGTGTAATAATATCCAAAATGAATATTTATTTACACCAACAGTATCTCCTATATATGAGGTGTGTGAGATAGAGGTTATGTGTAAGAGTCTTATGGCTATTGAGTTACCTCTAAGTCTCTGATTAGTTGTACTCGCGTCTGAAAGTATATTGTAATATGTTATTGATTGCTGAATAATATATTGAGCTACTTGTGGAGTGTGGGATTTTTCTCCCGAAAGGGTTTTCCCCACGTAAATCACTGTGTTGTTGTGTTGTGGTATGCATGATATTTTGTTTATTTCTATCAAGTTTCTTTAACTACTGTAACAATCTGTAATTTTTTTTGCATTACCCTCCTCTCAAGGTTAGTGTAGGAAGTTGTTTTGCTACTTAACTTCATTACAATTCTTAATTAACACTTTGGGTTACAAAAGAAGTTATTTGAAGAAAGGTTTATAGGAGGACAACGATTTGAAGACTTTGAGCTTAAGCACTCTTTCCTGTCCCATAGAAGCAACGAAGGACTTTGGTCCTTTATAAAAACTTTTCTTCTTTCCTTATCTATATTTTACCCATTCTTGCATTTTGAGTTAATTTGTAAGGTCAAAATTATAAGAATAATAACTTCTCTATATTATAAATTTTTTCCTAAAGTAAGAGGAAAATAATAACATCTATCTTAAAAAAGAAGATAGGATGATGCACCACCTAGGCTTAGAATTGAAATTGAAAGGTTGTATCTTATTTTAGTAGAGTAGAATAGAAAGTTAAAGGGGGAGCATTCCCTTAGAAGAATAAGAGAGATTAAATCTCATGTGTTGTGTTTGAAACTAAAATTTTGTAAATTCACCTAGTTTACAAAATTTTCAATGAACTGGCTTCTGAGAATTAAAAGGGTTGTGGACAGTAAGAGAGAAACAACAATCATTCAAAGGGAAAGTCTTAAAACAATGACTTATTAGTCAAAGAACAGTGATGATGGAGCTTTTCACAGAGGGGATACAAATTTGTCAAAGAAGATCACAACTTCATAATAAGGAATTAATTTTTGAGTAACAATGGAATGACAAAGGGGTTTTTGTCAAAAGGAATGTTTGTTGTTAATATGAATGACAAAGCCCCGAGTGCACAATATGCTCACAAAAGCATGCAAGGTGCAGTCATTACAATCCAAAAGCAATATAGTCCATAGGTAATGTGATCTCGGCTTAATCAATACACAAACTCAATCCATATCAACTTTAGAGAAGTAAAAAGCTTCACAGAGACAAAGGTACAACTACAATATTGTCAAAAAGGCCATCAAGATAGTACATATGAACCTGAGAATCAAAAGGAAGTCTTAAGATCTTACATTAGCAGTCAAGAGATCAAAAATAGTAAAAGATGCATATGAGTTCAAAGTGCAAAATAGTGGCATCTTTGAAAGTCTTAATAGCAGTTAGAAAGAGTTGACAAACAATTACAAAGGATTCAAACAAAGATAGAGGGCCACACATACATATGAAGGCTGCAAAAGAGGGTGATAAGCACAAAAGAGGACAATACAGTCTTATTGATAGGTGTAATACAATTATCATTATTCAAGTTGTGGTGTTTGCACTCTATCCTATTCTCTACAAAAATCCATTAATAGTGTTCATTAATGATTAAAAATTTCATAAGTTTGAATGTTGTAGAAGTCAAACATAGTGGACAATAGGGGCATCCACAAAGAGATGACACTCAAACCAGATCAAAACAGTGCAATTAGTTCATTGGCAACATTAGTGAAGAATATCAAGGAAAGGCCATGGAACATAATGAAAAGGCTTTTAGCAACAAGCAAGATTATTTTTAGTATAATGTGTAGTCGTTATCATGAATAAAAGCTTCATAATGCAACAAATACCATACAATATGCCATGAAGAGGGTAGGGGCTACAATGAAATGGAAGATCAAGGTCACTGTTTTGTATCCTCATCAAATGTCTATCACAATCTCTAAAGCAGTCACTAAGATTATATCTCAAAATAACTATTAGAGCTCTCCTATCAAATGCTAGCAAATAGTATTATTGATCCTGTTGATAGGATGTTAGTGTATAATCCTTACATTGTAGGATGAGAAAAGAGATTCAATGGTCAAACATAGCTAGAGAAATGATGTAGATCCAAGAATAATGGCTTAGTAATGAAATATCATATATAATAAAGAGGTCCTCTACATAAAGCATAACAGTGACTATCATAAGCCTGGGTGTTAATAGTGATCAAGGGACAACATAAAGGTTATGACAGCCCTTAACCTTCCAATAGCAGACTAATAAACAAAGCAATATACATACATTTAGGGTACACATTCTTTAAGAGAAATCTATTCATAGTTAAGTCTCTAGAACACAAAAGGACAATCTCCATAACTCCATGAGAAGTGGGCTAAAGGAAATGATGGTCATTAATATCGAAGTACAACTTTCAGTCATAAAAGATACAAACAAAAGGGCTTCTTTGTCCAATGGTCTTAAGGTTACAGTCTTCTTATCAGACCAACTAATGGTATATATGAGCAGTGAGGAGGTAGTGTATTTAATGCTTTGAATAAAAGGATAGGGATATTGTTACTACCATAGTTAACAAGTTCAAGGTATGCAGGTCGCAGTTCCACAAACCTTAGGAGAGTCATAACAATGAATAGGAGGGCTTGCTGGTAAACCCACATCTCAGAATAGAGAGCACATAGCAATTTTATGAAGTTTGATAGATCAAGAAATGATTAAGGAGAAGCCTTGAAATAAGTAACACAAAGAAGTGACTTCAAGTATAGTCATCCATGACAATAATAAAGGAGTAATTGGGGTTGTTCAACAGAGGTTATAATGTGTAGTTTTAAAACTCTTGTTGATAGAATGCAACTCCAAACAGATGTTAGAACATACTACTATGATAAATCCCTGGTATGAAAGCCTTGTTCAGTAAGAATGAATTACTTAGAGAAAACCTTTTGGGTATTCACAATCAAAGGACAAATTTGATAGTATAGAAGGCAAATAGTAGTATTGAGCCCTAAAGGATAAAATGTTTGGAAAGTAAGGAATACGAGCTTATAATAGTATATGCTAGGAGTGAGCTTGAGTTTTGAATTTGTTGTCATCTAAATATTGGAAGCAAAATTTGAATTGCAAATGAAGGATATGCCTCCATAACACCTTTGCTAATTTGGGGGAAGGAGACTAATTAATTTCAAGTTCAAATTCAAAACTCAGAAAGAGGGTCATCCATTTAGACAAATCCCACATTTTGAGGGGGATTTTGAGGCCATAAAAATAGTCTAGACCCTGATTTGAAGACACAAATGAGTTGACTATCAGTCAAGGGCATATTTGGGAGAAAAATTAGTATCTATACTTCAATTCCAGCCTTGCTTTTGAGGGTTTTTCAAATGAGCTCGCCCAACAAGTTGAATTTTCAAATTTACTTGTTGGACATGATTTGGAGGAGGAGGAGCAACCAACACACTAGTAGACTCATCAAGTCAACTCAATTAAGAGCCAAGAGAACCAACAATTCAAAGTCAAATTTTGGAGCCACTTTTTTTTTTTTGTATAAGTCCTTCTTCTTCTTGTATTCTTCTCTAGTTCTTATTGTTTTCCTCTGTATGTACAACCGTGAAAGAAGTATTATAACTCAAACATTTTGAGTTCTTTTTATAGTATTCTCATGTATTCTAATCAGATGGTTCTTCAAAATCAATAAGAAAGTTGTTGTTCCTGCATATTATCTTATCAAATTCATGATATTTGTGTGATTTTTATGAGATTTATTGTGAAAGTTTCATTCCTTAAGTTTCATTTCATCTATATCATATCATTTGGCAAGCAGTTTTATGTGTTGATTAGGTTTTATGTGATGCTGATAGAAAAGGCACAAACAAGGTCCACTATTCGTAGGTTAGTTCCAACCAAAGCCAAAACAAGATGAACAAAAACCATTTCAATACATATTCAAAGGAGATTTGAAAACAACATGAAAGAAGCACAAAAATGAAAAGAAAGAAAGGTTAGTCCTCCTAAGATGCCTCCATGATGATTTGATGATTGTTCCTCCCTTTTTTCTCTCCTCTCCAAGTCCCAAATGAATGAAGCTCTTAGCTTTTAGCACAAGCCATGGATGCCATATGGAGACTCAAGATGGTTGGAAAATGTTAAACAAGATGCTATGCAAATGTAAATGGTGATGCTATGAGAAAGATCTTAGTTATCCTATGTAATTCCATTATAATAACAATGATTCCATGCTCTCCCCTTTTTCTTGTGGGGAATGGTTGTATTTATAGGAAAAATAGAGGATTGGATGGTTAGGATTGAAAGGGCTTGTGAAGGGCTAAGATTGAATGATTCATCAGTTAGGATTGAAAGGGCTTGTGAAGGGCTAAGATTGAATGATTCATCATCCATGTGATGGATTTCAACCCAATCCCATGATGACAAGTGTCGCTATGAAATGGCTTAAGAGGAGAGGGAAAGAGCATTTAATGTCTAAGAAGACATGAGGGTAACCTCATGTGGGTTGGGTTATTGGATAAAGTTGTTATCTAAGGGTAAGGTTATTATCCAATGGGTATAATCTTGTGCAAACTTTACCCAACCTTGACCAACGGGTCAAGACCCATGTGGGTTGAGGTGCTGGATAAGGCAAGCATTTATGACTCTGTAAGAGTCTTAAATGGGTGAGATGATGGATTGAGGGTTAATCTTGGACTAAGATTGTGCAAATGATTAGAAGAGGGATTAGGCTAAATTAGAAGGGGTTAGAAGAGTCTAGAAGGGGATTAGAAGAATCTAGAGAAATCTAGAAAGAGGTGGGTGTGGGTAAATAGGATTTTATTTAAATAAAAATCTATTTAAATGTGCAACTTGCAATTGTAGGAGAATGCAAGTGGATGAGTCATTTTTAAATAAATATTGATTTATTTTAAAAAGGGGATTTGATTTGAGAATTCATGACTTTAAATAAATGTTAAATTTATTTAAATAGGAAGGAGGAGGGGAATATTAAATAAATTCTAATTTATTTAATAACTTGACTATAGTTAGTAATTAAATAAATTGATTAAATTTATTTAACTAGAATAGCAGAATAGCCAGAGGTGAATTAATTAAATGTCAATTTAATTAATAGAGGAATATTAGTCATTAATTAAATATTTAATATTTAATTAATTAATAGACAAATGTATGTGTCTACAGTATGTTTTGTGAAAAATCCATTTTAGCAAGCAATATTGTATGAATTCATGTCATCTATATGCAAACTGGAATAAGTTGCCTTCATACAAAATGTTTATGGTCCATTTATAAATTGATAGGCTATGAAAAATAGCTATTTTTCTTAATTGATATAATTGTAATCAACCATTTCAAAATTAGGAAAACAAACATCATTGGTGCATCACCTGTTATTAGTCAGTAGTTTCATTTCCAAATCATCCTCCTATCCCTTTTCCATAAAAAACCATTAGTTATTTAGGATATCTTAAAGGTGAGCCAACCCATAATCTAGAGGTTCATCTTCAAAATGAGCAACCCACAAGCTCGAAGATGTTCCCACATTTCATGAGATTACCGAGCTTTCACCTTAGCTCTCGGGTGAAAATCCTTGTGACAACAGGGGTAAGATACAAAAATGACTTGAAAAATTGATGCTAACTACAATAGGGAAAAATGAAAACTTGATGCTAACTTGATGCTAATCTAGAGACGATGTTGTCTGGAATTACCCTCCATAGGGATGGGTGAAAGTTAATTTCGATGGGGCTGCTAAGGGGAACCCTAGACCAGCTGGGGGGGAGTGGTAAGAGATTCTAAAGGGTGTTGTTCAGTGGTGGTGGCCCTACCTTTGGGTTCCCAGACCAATCACATAGTTGAAGTTATGGCAGCTATGGAGAGCCTTAAAATTATTGAGAAATTGCAATTTAAAAAAGTTTGGATAGATGGGGACTCCTTAAATATTATCAAATGTCTAAAAGGTTTGTCTAAGCCCTCTTGGAAAATTAAAAACATTATTATAAGGGACCTTAAAATTATTGAAGGCTAGGATAGGTTTGTTATAGTCCATACCTATAGGGAAGCAAATAAGGTTGTGGACACTTTTGCTAACATAGGAGTTAATTTATCGTCCCCTATTATGTGGCAAGGTGAAAGCAATATGTCTTTAGAGGCTAAGGAGAAAATATTTTTTAATCACATTAATGGAAAGGTTACTCCCTTATTATGTCATGATGGCCCTTAGATCATTTTGCTTTATTAATGATGGATGAGCTGGCGGGAAGTTTCTAGATTGCATGAAGTGGACTACCCCACACGCTTTGTGGGCGATTAATTGTATGCTCTGCTTTTTTTTGTTGGTATTGTAGAGTCTCTTTTTTCTCAGATGAAGGAGGGGTTGTTAGAACTACTGAAACAATGGGGGGCAATATTAACAAGAATGAGCCGACAAGCTATGAAGGTTGGAAGAAGGAACAAAAAGTGTGGAGAAGATTACAGAAATGAGGGATAGCATGATATATGGAGAAACTACATGGTAAAAAGGAACATGTTTCCAAACTCTTTGTTAAGGGATGGAACAAAAAGAAAGTCAGTCTATTTAGGTAGACGGTGAAGTTGGATGAGAAATTGATTGCGGAGGTTACATGGTTGTCGATGGAAGGGGTCACATTCTTCAGGGACAGAAAATTCTCTAACAATGCGGTAAAAACTTTTCCCAAGAATGAATATGAAAGGAGAGGCTTGTCAAGCATGATAGAACTTACTTCGCTCCCAAACAGGTAAAAATATTTTGGCGTAAAATGTTGAAAGTGATAATGGAATTTCATACGGTTGATGGGAGGTTTACAAAAGTTTATAGCTACCATTTTGTGTTTCTCAATCATTTTAGATATGGGAATAAGGTTTCCTTTCCTTATTATTTTAGATATGGGAATAAGGTTTTTAGGACCACACATAACCAAATATTCTATCATTGAGGTATGTGGTAGGTAACTTCTTCATGGATAACAACTTACTAATGGATCATGAGTTACAAATGGTTGAAGGCTACCTAAAGTTATGTTGTTAAAAATACTAAGGGGTCTTTATGATAGTCTTGTAAGTATGTGGAAGTTTGCAAAACCATTTATAAAGGTTGCCTAAGGCTTGTGTATTGGATCCAAAATATATTTAATTTTCATCAAACCCTTTATGAAGAATTAAAATTAGCTAAAAATGATACATCTTATGAGGATATTTGGAAACCCCTAGCAAGAGGTTTCTAACTTAAAGAAGAAAGAAAATACTTTGAAGGATAAAAGTATGTCAAATGATGGTTAAATTTTTAGTTATACTATGGTTGTACTCACTTTCTCATTACTGAGATCCTTTTATGGTGAGGTGAGAGCATACAATGGATAGTTATAGACAACCCTAAATGGTTAAAACCGCTTGCAAAAATAACCTTCGAAAAAGTTTTGACACCACTTGTAATGAACTGACAAGACAAAACATATTTAAACCACATAATGATTGTAGAAATGAGAGAAATATAAATTGTTTTATTTTTCTAACATCATTTCAAGGGGGAAACCTCTAAATAGAGTATAAAATCAATTTTTTTTTGGTAAAAGACATTATGCCTAAATAGTTATATTAAAAATACTAGAAATTACATACAAAAGTGATAAAAATGTTTACAAAATTTACATTGACATCCATAAATTTTATTTGACATTCAATCTATTCTTCAAAAATAGAATTATAGAGACTATACAATTACCATCCATATGCTGAGAGGGAAATGTATTAACTAGATAAAAATAGAGTCCTTCAACAAAATTGGTACCCATAACATTTATGAAACGATGATTATATTCCCATATAACTTACAAAATTGATCTGCAATATCCTTTGTTGGAACTATCAAAAGTGGAATTGAGAAAATGTTATCAAACAAAAAGCTAGCATAAACTACCATAAAGCTTCAAAATATTTCACATATTAGGATTGTTGCTCGCAATTCCTTTATTCTCTAGCTTATCAACTTCCACATTGGCCTCAGGTACACAGACTGGAAGCATCGAAGAAGGCTATGGAATTTGGAGTGATGGAGAACTAACACATTTCTTGTAGAACATAATATATCATTGAGAGGGAGGTGAACCAGTGATAATAAACAATTTTCAACTATGTTTGCAACCAGTAAAGCAATAAAAACACTAGTAATCAATCACACACAAAGAATGCATCACACAAAACCAGATGTATGAGGACAACCCAATGTGGGAAAAACCTCGGTGATAAATGTTGTTGGAGTCTACTTGTCCAATCCACCCTCATAATAAAACAAAGTTTTACAAAGTTTAGGGCACCAACCCAAGGAGCACCAACCCCTAAAGATTTATGGGCACCAACCCAAAGGAGCACCAACCCCTAAACCGAGCACCCACTCAGTGAAATACAATAAGATAAATGTTATACAATAATTTGCACCTTGTTACAAATGGATTTTGTAACACCTCTACTCAGTTCTCACTACTGGTTTATCTCTTCTCTGTCTCACAAATTCTTTAACTATCGATTACCTATTCACTCTCTCTGACCCCATACCAGTCACCCTCTATCTTTCCTAATTTCCTCTGATCCTCACTCTCCATTCATTCACTCTTTGATGCCTTCCTATTGGTTCAAACATTACTGGTTCACTCGACTGTTAACTTTGTTTGTTACCGGTTAAACCTTTCCTGTCGGTTCTGATTCAAATACTAAGTTGCTTGAATCTTTTTTTATCTCACTCAATCTATTCACCTCTCTGATCACTCACATACACTCTTCTCTGGCTACTAGCATCAATCAACTCTGATATTCAGTCTGTATATTTATACTCTGGCTTTCCCGCCAAAATTAAAAATCAAACCTTACGTCCTAGGGTTTTCTTCACCGACCCAATCTGTATCAAATCTGATTGGATTTCTGCTATGAGATTGATAACCTACAACAAAACAAAACTGCACTACCAAATCTTTTCTTCCAATACATGTTTACTATTTTTAGTAAACACCGACCCTGATTTGTCAATCACATTAAATGGTCTAGCAATTTCCTTCTCTAGGTCGACAAGATGATCAGATGTCCTGCTTTGATCAAGATGTCAAAGAATCAAATCTCTGTCCTTTGAACTACTTTGAGCCGCAAGCCTCTACAACTCCTCCATGATTTCTGCAGTTGACATTTAATGCAGACTTAGTTGGCAACCAACTCACCGATGCAATCTTCACCACTGCATGTTAGCCACCTGGATCCTATGTGTCATCTTCATCAACATCCACCTCAGTTGACTATGTCAGTTCAGAATCAGTCACCAACCAAAAACACCCTACTGGTATACACCTTATACTACCAGTCTTGTTGCCCTACCAGTTATGCAATAATTGGTTAACCTTTATATCAGCTCTTCACTATTCTACCGGTTAGGTCAAGCTAACTTGGATTGTTCCCAGTTTTGTGTTCACACTCTATATGAACTGACAATCATTCACTCTGTTGGTTTGTCTTTTGGTTGTTTATACATGCTCACTAGTGGACCTGTTTATCAGCTGATAATTCACCTACCTACATATTAGTTGATAATACATACATGCTGATTATGCTATACCGGTTGACATAACTAGTCTTACATTTAGTTGTCTCTCTGATTTCTTATACTTTCTTACCGGTGAACATCCATACTAGTAATATCTCCTACTTGCATCTTGCATACACCTTGCATACCGGTAGCCATCCATACTGGTGACATGTTATACATACCGGTTGACATCAATGACAACACAATGACAATAATCTCCCCCTTTGGCATTGATGTCAACACACAATAATCACTGTCATACTAGTTCCTTCTCCCCCTTTGACAACAATGACAAAGGGCACAAACATCGTATCCATTATCCACTAGCATGTCAATTCCTTCTCCTCCATCAAGTATCCACTATCATTCTACTTTTTTCCAGCAGAGCAGACCACAAGGCAACCATTTCCTTTCATCTGGCATCCCGCTGGTACCACGACATAGACACCTGATTTCCCCCTGTGTTTAGCATATGGTCCAAGAGATAAGAGATATGGTAGTGAACTCTCTCTGAACCATAAATCTCCATACATATTTAAGTGCATGAAGCAGGTGAAACCACACCTAACTTGTGGCGTAGATACTCAAATGTGTTTACCGGTAGAGGTTTTGTGAAGATATCAACCACTTGTTCACTTGTAGGGACATATTCTACCTTAACTTCCTGATCAACCACCTTCTCCTTGAGAAAATGATATTTGATGGCAACATGCTCGATCCTTGAGTGCATGACTAGATTCTTTGATATGTTGATTGCACTTGAATTATCACACCAAATAGAAACAAGATCAGATGTTTCTACTTGAATATCCTTGAGGGTCTACTTCATCCATAATACCTGAGAACAACATGTAGCAACAATAATATATTCTGCCTTAGCAGTAGATAGGGAAACTGAATCCTGCTTCTTCTTGTGCCATGAGACCAACCGGTTACCTAGGAAGAATGCACCACCACTTGTTCTCTTTCGGTCATCAATGCAACCTGCCCAATCAACATCAGTGTATTCTTGTAAGGTGAATTATCCTTTCTTAGGATACCATATTCCATAATCAATCGTTCCTTGTAGGTACCTAAATATTCTTCTAACTGCATTTACATGTGACTATTTGGGTGCAGCTTGAAATATTGCCACCATGCATACTGCTTGCACTATATCCAATCTTGAAGCAGTAATGTATAATAGACTGCCAATAATGGATCTATATAATGTTTGATCCATTACTGGTGATTCATCATCCTTGCTCAACTTGCATCCGGTCACCATGGGGGTACTTACCAGTTTGTTGTCTTCCATTTGGTATTTCTTCAACATATATCTAGCATACTTGAGACAAATATTCCCTTGTCTTGTTGTGAAATCTACAAACCAAGAAAAAATGACAGCTCTTCAAGCATTGACATCTCAAACTCTAACTGCATCTGATCAACAAACTCTTTACGCAAGGTATCCTTGTTCCCTCCAAAAATGATGTCATCCACATATGCAACCATAATAATCATGTGGTTTCCATCTGCTTTAATGTACATATTACTATCTGCACTTCCTTTTCTGAAACCCTGCTCCTTTAGATACTTATCTAACCCTGAGTACCATGCTCTTGGAGCCTGCTTCAAACCATACAGTGCTTTCCTCAACTGGCATACAAAAGTTTCATCATCATGTAGCAGAAAAACTTTCGGTTGTTCTATGTATACTTCCTCTTCTAAATTTCCATTTAGGAGAGTAGATTTTACATCCATTTGATAGACCTTGTATCCCTTGTAGGCTGAAAAAGGCTAGAAACATTCTCATGGCCTCAAGTCTAGAAACTGGTGCAAATGTTTCTTCAAAATCTATTCCTTCTACTTGGGAATACCCTTTGCACACTAACCTTTCTTTATGCCTAAAAATCCTACCTTCTTCATTCATCTTGTTCTGGTAGACCCACTTTGTACCAATGACATTCTTATCTGCCGATCTAGGAACTAACTCCTAAGTTTTGTTCTTTTCAATTTGCTATAGCTCTTCTTCCATTGCATCCATCCATTTTTTACTTTTGTTGGCCTCATTAAATGTTTTGGGTTCCATTTCAGTCATGAGCTAGAAATTGACTTGTTCATTATTCCGGGCAAGTCTTCTTCTGATTTGCACACCATCATTCTTATTGCCAATATCCTTCTCTTTTGGGTGATTCTTCTACACATATAGGTTAGGGAACTTGTTGGATGCTTCTTCTGGTTCACTGTCAGACTGAACTTCTTCTTCATCATAGGTGTCATCATACCAGTTTTCTTCTGCCTGTCTTCCTTTAAGTATATCTTCATCAACTTTGACATGTATACTCTCAATGACTCTTCTTAGTCTTTTATTGTAACATCTGTAGGCTTTTCTATGAGTTGGGTAACCCAAGAAGATACCTTCATTACTCCTAGAATCAAAGCTACCTAAGCCATCCACATCTCTCTTGATGAAGCATTTACTTCCAAACAATTTGAAGTATTTAACTAATGGCTTTCGGTCATACCACAGTTCATAAGGTGTCATTCTACTATTTGTTCTTAGTTGAACCCGGTTTTAAGTATATATAGCAGTGTGAAATGCTTCCTTCCAATACATATCCGGTATGTTTGCCTCATTTAGCATGGTTCTTGCCATCTCCTTGACTCACATATTTTTCCTTTCTACAACACCATTTTGTTGTGGTGTTCTTGGAGCTGAATATTGTCTTCTTATTCAATGTCTCTCATAGTAATCTTCAAACTCATTTGATGTGAACTCTCCACCCTGGTCGGATCTTAGACATTTAAGCTTGCATCCACTTTCCCTCTCAACCATATTTTGAAAAATATTCAATCTTTCAAAGGCTTGAGATTTGTCATGTAGGAAAGTAACCCATGTCATTCTTGAGAAATCATCAATGAAGAGCATAAAATATCTCTCACTGGCTAGAGCTCTTGTCCTGGTTGGACCACATAGATCAGTATGCACAAGTTCAAGTGGCCTTGAAGTATTATATTCTTTAGTCTTGAAGGTCACCTTAGTCTACTTTCCTCTTACACATTCATCACAAAATGTGCTTACTGGTTTGATGATTGGTGGTATATGTCTCACTGAGCCCTTTTTGGTTACTTTAGCTAGATTATCAAAATTTATGTGGCCTAATCTCCTGTACCACAACCAACTCTCATCCACTTGTCCTATCATGCATTGAGACTCAAAGCATTCCTTCAAATTGTACACATTTCCATCTATCCTTTTTCCTTCTGCTACAATCTGACCGGTACTCTCTTTTCTTATCTAGCAACCGGTAGAGTCAAAAGTGAATTTGTATCCTTTGTCACACATTTGACTCACACTAAGTAAGTTATTCTTTAAAACTTCCACATAATACACATCACGTGCATTCAAATTTCCATCTATCTTCAGAGTACATTTTCCTTTTATCTTGATGGAGGAATTGTCTCCAATTCTTACCGAACCTCCCTTCCAATCTTCAAGCTTATTAAATTTATTTTTGTCTCCGGTCATGTGATTGGAACATCCACTGCCTATAACCCATAAGTTTCTTCTTT
This sequence comes from Cryptomeria japonica, assembly GCF_030272615.1. Classification (NCBI taxonomy): domain Eukaryota; kingdom Viridiplantae; phylum Streptophyta; class Pinopsida; order Cupressales; family Cupressaceae; genus Cryptomeria; species Cryptomeria japonica. Next base: position 739,967,577 of record NC_081414.1, read on the forward strand.
CTACATGCAGGGCAGTCTACACAATCAGAATTGATTTTGCTTTATTCTTGTCCTTCTCAACTCAAACTGGGTTGGCTTCTTTCTTCTTGTTTGCTGCAATTTATTGCTTTGGTTTTGTTACTGGTTTCTGATCTGGTACTGACTTCTCTTGCTTGGTTGTCCGGAGTTTGCAATGTTTTGCAATGTGCCCAAACTTTTGATAATTATAACACTTCACATTGACATTAAATGAAGAATTTGAAAACCTATTGTAGGATATCGACAAACTTTTCCTACATTCATAACTCCTATGACCTAAATCATTACACTGATAACACACGACATTCATCTCCCTGAGTGTAGCAACAAAATTTCTACTTTCAAAACTAACAAGGGGCTTATTCATCAATCTACAATCAACAATTCTATGTCCAAACTTATTGCACTGGTAGCAGTAACCATGGAATTTGGGTACATACCAGTCTTGTTTCTTTGAATCAGTAAACCTTTGTCTCACCAGATGTCTTCCTCTCATGTTGTTGACTCCAGTGAATCCTTCATTATCTACCTTGGGCTTTCCTTTATGATTTTCATACGGGTTCAATGTGTGACCCTTCTGGCACTGAGCATTCTGGTTCACAGGCTGATTTCTTATAGCTTCAGCATAGGTCTTCTTTTTGGTATCTTTGTTGACTGTAAAGGTTTGTTTCTCTTTACTTTCAGTTGAGGAAGTGAACTGTATCTCCTTACTAGATGTTTCTTTTTTGTTTAAACTTTGTCCTTGATCAAATCCTATACCACCGGTATCTTTTGAATGCTTTTGTTTGCTCAACATCTTGTCTATTAGGAATCGCAAGGGCAACTGAGAGGTGGGGGGGGGTGTGAATCAGTTGTCAATGAATTTCAACCCAATTATAAATTAATCAAACTTGATACTTAATACCGGTAAACCAAACTTAGTGCTAGTTGACAGATTAGCAATTAATATTAATACCGATAAAACTTAATGCATAAAACAGAAAGAGAAACAACATCCACAACTCATAACACAAATATTTTAATGTGGAAACCCTGTAAGGGGAAAAACCACGGTGGGAAACCTTACCCATAATCAGATGATACTACTGCAGATAGTATGTGTATACAAATGGGATCTGCACATGCAGAAAGGCCAACTGCCTAGAGCACACTGCTCAAATGGGAGTCACAATGAGTACAGTAGGATGGTTAAATCCTAGAATAATGTACTTCTCAAAATAGCATCTCCAATGCTGGATTCAGTACCTATTAAGCTCTGATAATCACCTTCAAACCTTCCTTGAACGTTCTCTATGATCCGCTCATATAATCTTCAATATTCGAACATACCATGTTACAAAACCATAACCTTACATACCATATACCATCATATGTCATCTCACAAATGAGATCTTACATATATACAAAACCTAAGACCAAATGTGTAGGTCATCTCACTAAGAATATTACAATTTAAATCAATTACAAATAAGTCAAGATGTGATGCATCATGTCGGCTCAATACATTTACAACAATATCCAATCAATAAATCATCTCCATAACATGTCATGCTGATCTGGAATAGATAATGCATATCGGTCCATAACCTAGACCAATTTTTTGGTAACAACAAATATGTCAACCCAATTAGAACAATAACCAAAACACCAAAACCAAGTATCCAAACTATGTCTTCGACATAAACAAGTGATCTCCAGATGATAACAAGTCTTCATCAGTGCTAGTGAACAATATACTAGTGACTGTGCATAAGTCACTGAACTTGCCAGGGAACACAATGTGTCGGTTCAACATAACCATACATCTCCAGAAGGATAAGTGTTGACATCAATGACAAAAGTAATGCAACACATCCATAATACCAATAATCTCCCCCTCTGGCATTGATGGCAACACTATATGGAAAAACATCTAAGTGCCAAAAATAGAATGCCAAAAACCAAAAACCAAAAACCAACAATCTCCAGAATAGATCAATACCAGAAATCAAAATCAAAATACAGAGAGTATATATCTCTCCCAATGAATAATGTCTTGAAAAGAATAATCTCTCCCCCAAGGATAATGTTTTTCCATAGATATCTCTCCCTCTTTGACATCAAATGCCAAAGTAATACAAATACCAGAACATACAACCAACTCATATAACCAATTACAATAACCAATTGCTATAACCAACTACTCCCCCTGAGAAGTATCTCTCCTCCATCAAAGCCGAAAAAATATTTCTCTGTTAGTTTCTATCGGTTTGATGCCAATATTCAATTGTCTAAGTCTCTACCGGTGAGGGTATTACCCCAAGTTGCTCTCTGAGATATTCAAAGGTTTCCTTAGGCAAAGGCTTAGTAAAGATATCTGCAATCTTCTCTTTAGTATTTACATAAACCAATCTTACTTCTTTTGCTTCAACATTCTCTTTCAGAAAATTGTATTTGATAGAAACATGTTTAGTCTTAGAGTGAAATACCAGATTCTTTGATATATCAATTCCTACTAAATTATCACAATAAATGATTATAGGTTCTTTGCATTTTACCTTTATGTCCTTCAACATATGCTTAATCCATAATACCTAAGTACAATTAGTTGTTGCTGCAACATATTATGATTCTGCTGTTGATAATGATGTACAACTCTGCTTCTTGCTCAACCATTAAATCAATCTGCTACCAAGAAAGAATGCTCCGTCAGTGGTGCTCTTTCTGTCATCTACATCTCCTGCCCAATTTGCATCAGTTTATGCACATAAATCAAAATTTTTATCTTTAGGATACCATAAACCAAGATTTGTTGTTTCTTTTTACCGTTGATTCATGATTTTCTTTAGGATTACGCTGAAATATTGAAACAGTACATATTGCATTCATTATATTAGGTCTTGTTTGTGTCAAATACAGTAAACCTCCAGTCATAGATTTGTATCTTGTCAGATTAACAGGAGTTGAATCATCCTTCAATGTCAATTTATCAGTTGTAGTCATAGGAGTACTTACCGGTTTTCCATACCAAACTTCTTCAATAGTTCCTTCAAGTATTTTGTTTGACATATGAATATACCTTTACCAGTCTATGAAATCTGCAATCCTAGAAGGAATTTTATCTCCCCAATCATAGACATTTCAAATTCTTCTTGCATCTTATTAGCAAAGTCTTTATACAATCCATCTTCTCCTCCAAAAATGATATCATCAACAAAAAATTCAATAACCAAGATGTCATCATTAGTCACTTTGAAATATAAGCTGTTGTCAGCATTACCTTTAGTGTAACCAATCTTCAAAAGATATTTGTCCAATCTAGCATACCAAGCTCTAGGAGATTGCTTCAATCCATACAAAGCTTTCCTTAATCTACAAACCTTATCTTTATCATTTGTCAATGAAAATCCATCAGGTTGTTCAATGTAAACTTCCTCTTCAAGATAACCATTTAGAAATGCACATTTTACATCCATCTCATATACCGTGTAGTTCTTATGAGCTGCAAATGCAAGAAATAATCTGACTGCCTCAATTATAGCTACTAGTGCAAAGGTTTCATTATAATCAATTCCCTCTTTCTGTGAATAACCTTTACACACTAATCTTTCTTTGTTCCTGATTACCTTACCATCTTCATTAAGTTTATTTTTGAATACCCATTTAGTTCCAATTACATTTTTGTCTTTAGGTCGGGGAACTAATGTCCATGTATTGTTCTTTTGAATTTGTTTTAATTCATCTTCCATTGCTTTAATCCAATATTCATCTTGACATGCCTCAATAAAAGATGTTGGTTCAATTTGAGAAATTAAGCATACTTCTTCATTTTCTAGTCTTCCTCTTGTCATAACACCTTGAAACTTATTCCCAATTATTTGACTTTTAGAGTGATTCAGTCTTACAAACCTGGGTTTATTCACATGTCATTGTTCTTCAGTCACTGTGGAATTCTGTGATGATGCCGGTGTGATCGGATTCACATTTTGTATCGGTGCACTTTGTATTGGTTCATTTATGATCATCTCAACTACTGGTTCAGAATCTACAAACCTTGAATTTCCTCTAAATTGTTCATCTATCTTCACATTAGCACTCTCAATTATTTTTTTGCAATCTTTTATTAAAACATCTATATGCCTTGCTCTTAGATGAATAACCAAGAAATATTCCTTCATCACTTCTAGGATCAAATTTACCAACATACCCATCTCTCCTAATATAACATTTGCTTCCAAATATTGTGAAGTATTTAAGAGTAGGAGCATTACCAAACCATAGTTCATAAGGGGTCTTACTAGTTTCACCTTTGATGTGAAATTTGTTGAAAGTGTAAACCATTGTATTCACTTCTTCTCTCCAGTACACATGTGGTAAATTTGTTTCTAATATCATGCTTCTAGCTACATCTAGAATACTTATGTTCTTTCTTTCCACAATTCCATTCTACTGAGGTGTCTGAGGTGCTGATAGTTGTCTTTTGATTCCATTCACTTCACTGAATGTATTAAACTTCTTAGATGTAAATTCTTCTCCTTGTTCTAATCTCAAACATTTGATTTTCTTACCAGTTTTATTCTCTACCATTGTCTTGAATGACTTGAATTTTCCAAAAGCTTCTGATTTCTCCCTGAGAAAAGTAACCCAACACACTCTAGAATAATCATCAATAATTAGCATAAAGTATCTATCTCCCTGTAGACTTCTTGTCCTTGTCGGACCACATAAGTAGTATGAATTAAATCAAGAACATTATTGGATTTCTCAGAAATACTCTTAAAAGTTGTTCTAACTTGCTTTCCCATTTGACATTCCTTACATACCAGATTCTGAGGTTTCACAATCTTAGGTAAATCCCTTACTGCCTTAGTTGAACTGATCTTTACACTGCCTTAGTTGAACTGATCTTTACAATGCAATCAAAATTCACATGAAAAAGTGTCTTATGCCATAACCAACTTTCATCAATATGTGCAATCAAGCATGTCTTATCATTGTTATTCAAATGAAAGATATTACCTTTAGTTTGATTACCAGTTGCAATATCCAATCCAGTTCTATTCATGATTTTGCATTTTGCATTCTTGAATTGTAACTGAAATCCCTTTTCAACTAATTGACCAACACTCAAAAAATTATGCTTCAAACCTTCAAGATAATAAATATTGTCAGTGTTATGCTTACCATCCAAAGATATAGTTCGTTTCCTTTGATTAAACAAGCTTTATCATCGTCAAATCTTACTAGACCTCCATTGTATTCTTGAAGATAAGAATTTACTTTTATCACCAGTCATATGATGTGAACATCCAGAATCTATAATCCATTCATCTTTTTCTTCAATTTTAGCTGCCAGGGCCTTCTCTACTGGTGGAATGGTAGGTGCCAATTGATCTTCTTTTATTGCAACAAAATCCCATCCATTGTCTTCCGGTTCTTCATCAGAATCATCAGTAACTCCTTCATCATCATAGTAACAAGATTTATCTATGTTCTTCTTAAATTTGTATCTCTGATATTTAGGGTTAGGCTTATATGTTCTTTTAGCTTCCTCTCTCAATCTTGCATGTTTATCAGGACATCTAGATTCCATATGACCAACTTTATTGCAATTAAAATATTTAAATGGTGCTTTACCTTCATACTTACTTCCAACTGGACCTTTAGGCATTTTCCTTGCAAATAGTGCTTCAAGTTCTTCCAGCTCTTCATTTTCCCTCCTAATATCTTCAAGTTCTTTTGTGTAAAGTGATTTCCAATTAGATTTATCAGATGATGATGCTCTAGATGATGATGCTTTGAAGGCTAAATTGGTCTTAACTGTAGCAACACGACCAAATTCCTCAAGCTCAAATGCTGAAAGTTTTCCAACCAAGGTATCTCTAGATACTGATGTATTAGGCATTATTCTCAACTCATTAGTAGTAGTTACTTTCATTTTATATGCCGATGGCAAATCTGTTAAAAATTTAGAAACAATTTCATCTTCACTTAAGGAACCTCCACAACATTGTATTCCTAAAACAATTTCATTAACCCTTTCCATAAAAGAAGAAATTCTTTCAACTTCTTCTATTTTCAAATTTTCATACCTGACCTAGAAACATTCTAGTTTTGCAATTTTGACAGTGGTATCTCCTTCATTCAATGTATCCAATTTATCTCAAATAGCTTTAGTAGTAGATCGGTCTGATAATCCCATGATTTGTTGATCTGATAATGTGCTCAAAAGTGCTTCTCTTTCTTTGCAATCATTTTCTTGATCTTTACCCAATGTTGGCGGATTAGGTTGATTCAGTGTAGGACCAACATAGCCATTCTTTGTAACTTCCCATCTTCCAATGCAATTTAGATGTGTCTCCATTCTGATCTTCCATATACCATAGTTAGTTCCATCAAGTTTTAGACTATTCTTCCTGAAATTTTTTGTTGCCATAGGATCTCCTCAAGCTGTTAGACTTTTGCAAAAAGAGGACTCGACTTTGATACCAATTGTTAGGAACTGGAAGGGAAACTGAGAGGGGGGGGGGGTGAATAAGTTGTCAATGAATTTCAACCCAATTATAACTTAATCAAAATTGATACTTAATACCGGTAAACCAAACTTAGTGTCGGTTGACAGATTAGCAGTTAATATTAATACCAGTGAAACTTAATACATAAAACAGAAAGAGAAACAACATCCACAACTCATAACACAAATATTTTAATGTGGAAACCCTATAAGGGGAAAAACCACAATGGGAAACCTTACCCACAATCAGATAATACTACTGCAGATAGTATATGTATACAAATGGGATCTACACATGCAGAAAGGCCAACCGCCTAGAGCACACTGCTCAAATGGGAGTCGTAATGACTACAATAGGATGGTTAAATCCTAGAATAATGTACTGCTCAAAATAGCATCTCCAATGCTGGATTCAGTACTGGTTAAGCTCTAATAATCACCTTCAAACCTTGAACCTTCTCTATGGTCTGCTCATATGATCTTCAATATTCGCGCATACCATGTTACAAAACCATAACCTTACATACCATACACCATCATATGTCATCTCACAAATGAGATCTTACATATATACAAAACATAAGACCAAATGTGTAGGTTGACTCACTACGAATATTACAATTTAAATCAATTACAAATAAGTCAAGATGCGATGCATCATGTTAGCTCAATACATTTACAACAATATCCAATTGATAAATCATCTCCATAATGTGTCGTGCTGATCTGGAATAGATAATGCATACCGGTCCATAGCTTAGACCAATTTGTCAGTAAAAACAAATATGTCAACCCAATTAGACCAATAACCAAAACACCAAAACCAAGTATCCAAACCATGTCTTCGACATAAACGAGTGATCTCCAGATGATAACAATTCTTCATCAGTGTCGGTGAACAATATAACCTGCCGGTGAAAAATATACTGGTGACTGTGCATAAGTCATTGAACTTGCCAGTGAACACAATGTGCCGGTTCAACATAACCATAGATCTCCAGAAGGATAAGTGTTGACATCAATGACAAAACTAATGCAACACATCCATAATACCAACATTGTCTAAGGCTTCAGTGCTGCCCTCATACTTGCTTCTCATCTTCAATTCATCCTTGCACTTTTAAATCTCCTTTATGAGCCTTGCAATCTCTTCTTCTAACTTCCGATGCTCCTTCTCCCTCTCTAATGCATCAGAGCATGTGACCTCATATATCCTTTTAGTTTCTTCCAACTGGAGTTTCAGATCAGACATTGTCTTCTTGAATTTCTCTAGAGATTTCTCCAGCTGTTCTTGTTCCTCTGTAGCAGCATGCTTAAAATTCTTGAGTTCTCTTCTTGTTTTATTCAACTCCTCAAGTGAACTTATGAGTTCACTTTCCAAGTCCACTCCAGTTTCAATGTCTTCCTCTTCCTCATCTTCATCAACCGGTTCATCTAGTGTCATAAAGAGATTAACTTCTCTTTCATCCCCATGGCAGTCATCTTCTGATGCACTTTCTTCGTCTGTGGCATCATCCTCGATGGTATATAAGTTGTTCTGCTTCTGGTAGCTTCTTCTTTCTTGCCGGTAGAAGTTCTTCTCTTTGTTCTTGCCCAAGGGTCTGTTGGTGCTTTGTAGTTCTTCTCCACCATTCCCACCATAGGAACATTTTTCTGCAAAGTGTCATATTTTACCACAGTTAAAATATTTGAGAGCTAGTTTTCCTTTATACTTATTGGATCCTCTTTTAAGCTTCCTCACAAAGTTTGCCACCTCTATATCTGAGTCTTTATCAGATTCACAATGAGGAATTTCTTCCTTGCCCTTTTGGATGGAGTTGAAAGCAACCTCTTTCTTTGAAGTTCCTTCACCAGTTGTCCTCATCTCATAAGCAGTTAGGGAGCCAAATAACTCATCCATTGAAAAGTTTTTCAGATCCTTGGCTTCCTCTATAGAAAAGACCTTTGTATCATACTTAGATGTGAGTGATCTAAGTACCTCTTTGACAATAACTTCATTAACTATTTCCTCTCCAAGTCCTCTGATGGTGTCCACAGTTTCATCTACTCTCTGAAGATAATATGTAATCTTTTCTTCACCTTTCATCTTCAAGCCTTCAAGATAACCTCTTAGTGTTTGCAGCTTGGCCTCCTTGACCTTGACATCTCCTTCAAATAATCTCTGTAGTTTATCCCAAGTCTCCTTAGCAAATGAGCAGTGCATAACCTTGACAAACTCATTATCAGACAACCCACTAAGAATAGCATGTTTAGCCTTTGCATTGTTTTCATAATCCTTCTTAGCATCCGGATCTATAGGAGGAACATGGTGCAAGAGCACCAATTGAAACAAGCGTACCTCCTGATTCCAATAACCTATATGGGGTCAAATATGAATATTTTGAGTTCTAGATAGTTTCTTGTGTCAAATAAGGTCTAATGAGACAAATAGAATTGTAATAAGGTCATTTGACCATTCATGTAATCACGTTGTCTAGTTGGTCCTAGGAGGGTCCTGATTTGGCCAATATTGTGCAAATGAGTTAAAATTGGTCAAATTGATGTAATAATGTAAAAGTTGGTTCCAATGGTCCTTTCATGTCTATTTGGACCTATTTAAATTTGTTTAAGGTCATGGTTTAGCAAAATGTTGAAAGTAACCCAATTATTTTGGGGGACTATGATAGTTTGGAGTCTAAGTTGGTTGAGTTATGCAAAAATTGCCATATTGTCAATTTGTTGTCATGACAATTTTGCACTTTTTGTAAGTCGTGATTCTCCAACGACTAGTTTAGTTTGAAAAATGGTTGGAGGAGGTTGTGTTCATTTGGGGTGACACCTTTAAGGACCCGAAACCTTGAAAGATGTAAGTGTGTGTTGTTTTGATTGTTTTGAGAAGGAAATTGAAGCATCAAAATTGTTGGAAATGCAAGAAATTGTCTAATTTATGTTGATTACATACTGAAGATGGATTGGCAAGAATGATCATTGCATGGATCCTAAAAATAGATTGTTTTACCTTTTTTTTTGCATTTGGTGTGAAGCCTTAAAGTTATCGCTTCCCCATTGTACAAGCAAATCTCTACCGGGTAGCCTAAAACCCTCAAACCCCTAGGGTTTGATTGTAACAATGGGTTTTGTCCTATCAATCCTTAATTGAACACTCTACCATTATAGGAGATTATAGGCCACTGTATCATATGTCAATTACAAGAGCCATAAAGAGGACACAACAGGGCGAAGAGGATGGAGAACTAACCCTAGGTCTGGCAGCTCTATGTGACAGACCGGTTTGATGAGTTCAGTGTGAGAGAATTGAGTGGTAGAGTACTGGAAAGGGGTTTGAATGTGATAGAGGAGTATTTTGGAGGTTGACACAATATTTCATGGTCAGGGATAGTCATCTTTTAGGATAACCAAGCAAGTATGTGACATGTGCTCAGTCAAATAGGTCTAATAGCCGTATTAGGTCTGTTAGTGTAGTATTGGTTGGGATATCTGCAAGTTGGTTTGGCATCAAAAACTAGGATATTGTTGCGAACTCCCAAAAGGGTATCTTAAAATATAATTTGTTTTCCTAGATCCTCAGGGTGTCGAAAGTTATCACCCAATTTCTTCAAATGGAGGCCTAATTGCAACTGGTTCTGTTTGTGGGCAAGTGAGTCAAAATTGATGTTCCGATGGGTCTAAACCATAAAATCCTATTTCATTTTTGTTAAGGTGTCATGAGAACAACCCTCCAAAGGTTTCTATATTGAATTGGTCAAGTGGTCCATTCAAACCCCTAAAGCCCAGTAGTAGGCCACTCATGTATGCAAGGGTGTGTGTAGTCACACAAGACTTGAGAGTGTTAGTTGTTTGTAAGTGGACATATTGGAGCCCTTGAGTCTCACAAGGAATTGTTTAGTGTCATTGAACCATTGCTTGACTTGGTGTTGTGTAAGGACCCTTTGGTAGTATGATTTTGGTTGAGTTTGTGAGCCTTAGAGGCTGGTTGGTTCAAGGTTATCCTTCCTGTCTATTCCATTCTCACCATATTGGTATCAGAGCCAGGAAGTAGGTCCCCAAAGATCATAGCTGGGTTTTGAGAGAAGGGTAAGTAAGAGGTTGAAGGCAAGATGCCTCCTAAGAGTGTGGGTACTGCTAGAGAGTTACAAGAGTTGAGGGAGAATAAGGCAAGGTTGCAAGAATCCTATAATGCGGTGATGGCAAGGCTTCAAGCCTTAGATTCCAATCAAAGAAGGAATGTTGATATAGGAGATGTGAGTGATGAAGAGGAAGAAGAAGAGGAGTTATGAGAAGCATAGGAGGAAGAACAAATAAATCCTGAAGAGCAGCGGTCACTCAGATTGTTAAGGGGAGTGAAAGGTGATCAGTACAAGGCAAGAGTTGACCTACCTATGTATGGTGGGAATCTAGATAAAGAAGAGTTGCTTGACTGGGTAGCAACCATGTACACATATTTTAAGAGTGAAGATGTTCTACAGGATCAAAAGGTCAAAGTGGAAAAGGCAAAGTTGAAAGGACATGCTCTCCTATGGTAGGATTATGAATAGGCAGAAAGAAGGAAGAAGGGCAAGACAAAGATCATCTCATGGGACAGAATGGTGGAAAAAATCAAAGCTAAATTTGTTCCTAGAGACTATGAAGTTCAAATGTTTAATAAATTGCAAAGTTTAAAATAGAGGGATTTAGATGTGAAGGCATATACTGATGAGTTTTATAAGTTGAGTATGCAATTAGGAAGGGATGAAGATGAAGTTGAAAAGGTGGCTAGGTAACTTGGTGGTCTTAGATTCAATATTCAAGATGAGTTGGTGATTGCTAACCCAAAAAGTGTGGAAGAATGTTTCCAATTGGCACTCAGGGCTGAGGATAAAGTCAAAATAAGGCAAGAGAAATCCACAAGAGGAAGAGGCATCAACAATAACAGAGGTAGAGGTGCATTTCCTTCACAAAAATAGACCCATGAGGATCAAGGTGATACAAACAAAGGTAAAGATCAATCTTTTTCTGATTTTAGAGGTGGATTTGGTAATAATAGAGGTAGATTTGGTAGAGGTTCTAATAAATTTTTAGGATAATGTTATAATTGTAATGAATATGGTCATACTTCTTTTAAGTGTCTTGAAAAGACAACATCATTGTCATCTGAGGTTGACAAGATGGTTGCATTTTCTCAAGAGGAGGAGGAGGTTGATAGTAGTCCAAGGGAAGTTGTATGCAATTCAGAAGTTGGTGAGTGTTTGATGATCAAGTAGCATATCTTGAAGACCTCACAGGAACCTAAACCCATCCAGAGAAGGAGCCTCTTTAGAACAAGGTGTCAATGTAAAGGTAAAGTGTGTACTCTTGTTGTTGATTCTGGTTCTACTGATAACATGGTTTCTACTTAAATGGTTGACAATTTACATTTGGAAAGATTGCCTCATAATAATCCTTATAGAGTTTCTTGGGTCAATGATGATGTTAGTCTATTTGTTAAGGAACAAGCAAGGGTTGATTTTCATATTGGTCAATACAAGGAGAGTGTTCTATGTGACATTTTACCCATGGAATGTGGCCATATTCTACTTGGTAGACCTTGGCAATATGACAACCATACTAGTTATGATGGTAGGAGAAACACTTATACTATTGAAAAGGATAGGATTAAGTACACTTTATGGCCAATCAATGATGATGTCAAGGGTAAAGAACAAAATATTCATGTTTGGGAAGAAAACATTGCTTGAGGATGAAGAGTTGGTAGCCAAGTCACGGATAGAAGGTTGGAAATGATAATTCGTGTGAAGGTATAATGGCTGGTTCAGTTTTATGTCTATTTGTATAGGACATGGTGAAGGATAAATCTGATGTTGCAAGTAAGAAGGAGTAGGTACAAAAAATAGAGGTTGAGGAAGTGGAGAAGAAGGTGCAAGGGCAACCACCCATTTAAGATTCTTAGTATCCACCAAGGACTATGGTCGTTGGAGTTCATTTGTGGACTAATTGGTTTTTGTATTTTGGTTTTTATAAGTTTCTTACAGGTTTTCAAAAGGCTGGAGTTGATGTTCCCAATGGGGACGTGAGGATTTTTCAAGGGGGGGAGTATGGTACAGGAGCACCAAGTGAACCAAGTGTACCTCCTGATTCCAATGACCTATATGGGGTCAAATATAAAATTTTTGAGTTCTATATGGTTTCTTGTGTCAAATAAGGTTTAATGAGACCAATAGCATTGTATTAAGGTCATTTGACCATTCATGTAATCAAGTTGTCTAGTTGGTCCTAGGAAGGTCCTGATTTGGCCAATATTGTACAAATGAGTCAAAATGGGTCAAATTGATGTAATAATGTAAAAGTTGGTTCCAATGGTCCTTTCATGTCTATTTAGACCCATTTCAATGTGTTTAAGGTCATGGTTTAGAAAAATGTTGAAAGTAACCCAATCATTTCAGGGGTCTATGATAGTCTGGAGTCTAAGTTGGTTGAGTAAGGCAAAAAATGTCATATTGTCAATTTGTTGTCATGACAATTTTGTACTTTTTGTAAGTCACGATTCTCCAACGGTCAGTTTAGTTTGAAAAATGGTTGGAGGAGGTTGTGTTCATTTGGGATGACACCTTTAAGGACCCCAAAACCCGAGAGATGTAAGTGTGTGTTGATTTGATTGTTTTGAGAAGGAAATTGAAGCATCAAAACTATTGGAAACACAAGAAATCGTCTAATTTTTGTTGATTGCATACTGAAGGTGGATTGGAAATAATAATCATCACATAGATCCTGAAACTAGATTGTTTTACCTTTTTTTTTGCATTTGGTGTGAAACCTTGAAGTTATCGCTGCCCCATTCTACAAGCAAATCTCTACTGGGTAGCCTAAAACCCTCAAACCCCTAGGGTTTGATTGTAACAATGGGTTTTGGCCTATCAATCCTTAACTAAACACTCTATCGTTATAGGAGATGATAGGCCACTATATCATATGTCAATTCCAAGAGCCATTAAGAGGACACAATAGGGTAGAGAGGATGGAGAACTAACCCTAGGTCTGGCATCTCTATGTGATAGACCGGTTTGATGAGTGTAGCACGAGAGAACTGAGTGATAGAGCACTAGAAAGGGGTTTGAATGTGATAGAGGATTATTTTGGAGGTTGACACAACATTTCATGGTCAGGGATAGTCATCTTTTAGGAGAACCATGAAAGTATGTGACAGGTGTTCAGTCAAATAGGCATAACAGCCTTATTAGATCTGTTAGTGCAGTATTGCTTGGGATATCTGCAAGTTGGTCTAGTACCAAAAACTATGATATTATTGAGAAATCTCAAAAGGGTATCCGAAAATATAATTTTTTTGCCTAGATCCTCAGGGCGTCGAAAGTTATCACCTGATTCCTTCAAATGGAGGCCTAATTGCAACTGGTTCTGTTTGTGGGCGAGTGAGTCAAAATTGATGTCCCGGTGGGTCTAAACCTTGAAATCCTATTTAATTTGTGTTAAGGCATCATGAGAATACCCCTCCAAGGGTTTTTGTATTGAATTGGTCAAGTGGGCCATTAAAACCCCTAAAGCCTAGTAGTAGCCCACTCATGTATGGAAGGGTGTGTGTAGTCACACAAGACTTGAGAGTGTAAGTTGTTTGTAAGTGGACATATTGGAGCCCTTGAGTCTCCCAAGGTATTGTTTAGTGTCATTGAACCATTTCTTGACTTGGTGTTGTGTAAGGACCCTTTGGTAGTACGGTTTTGATTGAGTTTGCGAGCCTTAGAGGCTGGTTGGTTCAAGGTTATCCTTCCAGTCTGTTGCCTCCTCATCAGAACACTAGGGAAAATATACCCATTCTTTACCGACATCCAAATATCAAAACCTAGAGAGGACATATAGGTTTCCATTCTTCTGCTCCAAAAGGCATAGTTGGTTCCATCAAACATGGGGACTTTGGAGGAGGAGGATTCATTTCTTGCCATTGTGTTCTTAAACTAGAATCTACCCAAGCTAGAGACACCTTTTACCAATAGGGAACCTAGGGCTTTGATACCAATTTTAGAACACAAGATATCATTGAGAGGGGGGTGAATCGGTAATAATAAACAATTTTCAACTATGTGTGTGCAACTAGTAAAGCAATGAAAACACTAGTAATCGATCACACACAAAGAATGCATCACACAACACCAAATGTATGAGGAAAACCCAATGTGGGAAAACCCTGGATGAGAAATGCTGCTAGAGTCTACTACTCCAATCGAGCCTCACAATAAAACATAGTTTTACAAAGTTTAGGGCACCAACCCAAGGAGCACCAACCCCTAAATATTTATGGGCATCAACCCAAAGGAGCACCAACCCCTAATCTTTTTTTCAGAACCAACTCAAGGAGCACCCACTCAGTGAAATACAATAAGATAAAGGTTATACAATAATCTGCACCTTGTTACAAATGCATTTTGTAACACCTCTACCCAATTCTCACCACTAGTTTATCTCTTCTCTGTCTCACAACTTCTTTAACTACCGGTTATCTATTCACTCTCTTTGACCCCTTACCAGTCACCCTCTTCTTTTCCTGATTTCCTCTGATCCTTACTCTTCTTTCATTCATTCTCTGATGCCTACCTACTAGTTCAAACACTATAGATTCACTTGACCGTTAACTCTGTGACAGTCCACCGGTCACTCTATCTCTTGCTGGTTAAATCCCTCTTACCGATTAAACCTTTCTTGCTAGTTCTGATTCAAATACTAAGTCGCTTGAATATTTTTTTATCTCACTCAACCTGTTCACCTCTCTAATCACTTAAACACACTCTTCTTCAGCTACTGGCATCAATCAACTCTGATCTTCAGTCTGCATATTTATGCTCGGGCTTTCCTGCCAAAACTGAAAAATCAAACCTTGCATCCTAGGGTTTTCTTCGCCGACCCAATCCGCATCAAATCTGATTGGATCTCTTCCCAAGATTCATAACCTACAACAAAACAAAATGGCACTGTCAAATCTTTTCTTCCAATACACATTTACCATTTTTAACAAAAACTGGCCCTGCTTTTGTCAATCGCATTAAATGGTCTAGCAGTTTCCTTCTCTAGGTCGCCAAGATGATCGGATTTCCTTCTTCTCTCAAGATGTCAAAGAATCAAATCTTTGTCCTTTGAACTTCTTTGAGCCGCAATCCTCTGTAACTCCTCTGTGATTTTTGTAGTCGACACTTAATGTAGACTTAGTCAACAACCACCTCATCGATGCACTCTTCACCACTGTACGTTAGCCACCTGGATCCTATGTGTCATGTTCATCGACATCCACCTCAGTTGAATATGTCAATTTAGAATCACTCACCGACTAAAAATACCATACCAATATACACCTTATACTACAGGTCTTCTTGCCTTACCGATTATGCAATAACCGGTTAACTTTTATATCAACTCTTCACTATTTTGGCAGTTAGGTCAAGCTAACTTGGATTGTTCCCAGTTTTGTGTTCACACTATATATGAACCAGCAATCATTCACTCTGTTAGTTTGTCTTTTGTTTGTTTATACATGCTCACCGGTGGACCTGTTTACCGGTTGATATTACACCTACCTGCATATCAGTTGATAATACATACATGTTGATTATGCTATACTGGTTGACATAACTAGTCTTACCTTTAGTTGTCTCTCTGCTTTCTTATGCTTTCTTACCAGTGAACATCCATGCCGGTAATATCTCATGCTTGCATCTTGCACACATCTTCCATATCAGTAGCTATCCATACAGGTGACCTGTTATACATACCAGTTGACATCAATGACAATAAAATGCCAACAAGTCTGGTATGTGGTTTGTGTGTGAGGAGATGATGTAGGGAATAAAAGACCTCCATGGAATGGATTTCCACTAGAGGAGTAAGGATGTCCGTATACAAAGCTAGTTTATTTTCAAAGATTCTACAATTGTTGGAGTCAAAACTAATTTTAATGGCATCATAGATTTTTTTAAAAATAGGTTTCTGTTTTGGATAACTACTGGGAAACAAACCCCCAACCCATGATTTTCCTTCGTGCAGTTCATAGATTTGAATGACATTATCCAAAAAATTTCCACTAATATACTCAAGATCCTTTACATATGTAGAGAAATTTGGACTAAAAGCCCATAATTTTGGAGCAAGTCAAAATGATTGGATAGAAGTATGGATATCAGTTATGAAGGATATAAACTCTGAGGTGTTGTTGCATTCATAAACTCCTCACTCACTATGGTTTAGAAGGCTCTCTCCACCTTCTTGGAATCCGATGTGCAATTTTTTTACAGGTGACCCGAGGTGAAAGATCTTGAAAATGCAAGTTCCTATTTCCTAATGGGAATTGAGATAGGATGATTGCATGGGCTATTTCAAAAAATAGAAGTGAAAATTTTGAGAAATAGTGTAAAAATTAATGAGGAGACAATTCCTTTTATAGAGGATGACATGAGAAGCTTGGCATGTCTCTAAAATCTTGAACCTCCTTCAATTAGAGTTATCCACACAAGTTGAGCTATGGCGAATTTGAAAATCATTAAAGAATGGAGGCGCTTGGTACATTTTTCATGTAAGTTGTTGTTTATGGATCACACAATGAGAATAATTATTGATAGTGCTCCTTAAATATTATAAATAACATTGTGCTTGTTGGTTGTTGATGTGTCCTCCAAACTTGCAATTTGTGAGAATTGATAAAGTTTTGCATTATGTGTGATTAACTGGCATGAGATGAAATCTTGACCACACATTAGGTGAGATACATGGCTTCCATAAATAATGATAAATAATATTATACTTGCATAAACCAAAAACTATTAGTAAGGAAGAATACTAACATGATTCTTGATATAATTTATGCTAACATTGGATTGGACACATCCTTATAAAAATATTGTTCTTCAAGTTGTAGATGACAATCCTTATTTGCCAGACTATTTGTCAACCTGTTTGCTTCCATATAGCGATAGAGAATTTGATATTTTGACAAGAGTGTCAAAAATTCCCACGTTTCCTACATAACACATTTTATTTCCCAATTTTACAATTCCACTTTCTTTAGAGTTGATATGGTGTTTAAAGAGTTCTCTTCAATAATTAGATTTTTCGCCTTCAATTAGGTTGCTAGTTTGAGACTTGCTAGGAGTGCTTTGGCCTTTTCCATATTGTTGGTCCAAATAGGAATTTTTTAGGCCAATGCAACAATTACCAAGCCCTTGTGATTTTGAAGGACACATCCAACACTTGATATACCCAGGTTGCCTTTCACTGCTCCATCAAAATTAAGCTTAATGAAATCATGTTCTGGTGATTTCCACTTTACTTCTTTTATATTGATTTTTTTGGGCCAAGTTGTTCATTAAACTACCTTTAAAAGGCAATGTAATTAATTTCCATTCTAATAAAATTTGAGTCGGGATGTAAAGCAAGAAACAATATTTTTGTGTTTGATGTTGCATTCTTTTATTGATTTCAAGATTTCCATTTCAATATTTATGATGATAGATTCTATTGAGTTTTCTTCCTTCTAGAAAATCCATTTTCTTCTCTCCCACCAAAGGTTTCATATCATGATGGCCAAATAATCTTTCCAAATGGCTACAAAGAAGGACTTCTTATGTAGAATTGGATAGGATTCAAATACCTTAACTAAGTTTGGTTGAAGAGGTGATTTCAAGTGAAGCTTATTGGTGAGCGAGATCCAACATGAGTAAGAGGAGAAGTTAAGAAGGTGATTCTTGATTCTAACATCGAGCCACAAAGAACATAGTTAAGAGGATCTATAATACCAAGAGAAGGTAGTGTTTCACTTGTAATAATTTTACCTCTTAGAGCCAACTAGAAAAGACACCAGCTTTAGAAAGAATTGCAATCATCCAACATAATGAAAAACATCTTGCTTGAAGATGGGAATCTTGATTTCTGATTAACTCATAACCCTTTTTTATTGTGTAGTTTCATAAAGGTGAGGGATTCCAGATTAGATAATCCTGTAAGTTCTTATAACTTATTGTTCTCTATTTTAGTTCCATCTCTAAAAAATTTCTTTGTACTAATGGTAGAGTATTTTTTTATAGGTCTTTCCATTGGGATAATTTAATGCCATTGTGATCCTTTATTATCAAGTAATCTCTTACTTTGTCACTCCAAGCTTGCTTTAAGATTACCTTTGTTTCTTGAAGCATGACATAATTATTTAATGGAGGGAGTTTCTATTCTAAGAATCCTCCCAAAAGAGCGCCTTTTTTCCATCATGAATCATCCATGTTAGATAAGGTAGAATGTTTTTTCTACAATTCATCATAAAATTCAACATCTTTGATCATGAATGAGGGTTTATAACTATGAAAATCCTTATAGCTAATTTTGAGTATAAGGATTTTAATGAAATGATAGAAGCCCATTTTAATTTGTGATTTGCAAAAACCTTCCATACAATTTTAGCTCTTAAATCTATATTTAAATCTTCTATGTGATGAATACTTGCCCCACCTGATGTTTTTGTTGTGCAAACATTATCCCATGACAACAAAGAGATTTTTTTTTCATCTTTGTTTCCTTTCCAAAAGGAACTTCTTAATTTATTTTCAATATTTGCCAAAACTCCCTTGGGAATTTGTAATACTTACATGATGTAGTTAGGAATAGTAGCCAAAAAATACTTAATCATAACAAGTCTACCTACCAAAGATAACCAAGAGTTTTTCCAAGAGGCTATCTATTTTAAATTGAGGATACTATACCTGACCAACATGATCCTTTATTCTAACCCATAAACAATGGAATACCTAGATATTTACAGGATAACAAAGTTTGTTTGAAACCTAAAAGGAAGGCCAATCTATCAAAAAGAGTAGGAGTGCAATACTGAAAGTAGATCTTTGATTTTGAAGCATTGATTTTTTGCCTAGAAATGTCACAACACTTATCTAAAACTTTCGTAATTGTTTTGGCTTCTCTCACTAAGGATTCTCCAAAAATGAGCGTGTCATTTGAAAATAAGATATGCATGACTAATTCCATAGTACTTGGGATCTTAATCCCTTTCCACATTTGAAGTTGATGATGAGCTGCAATGGTTCTACTCAAAGATTTTGTTAAAATTTGATGAATATGAATGGTGATGATGGGTCACCGTGCCTAACCCCTTGAGAGGAGGAAAAAAACCCTTTGGAGTACAATTAATTAAAACTAAAAACTTTTCACCTAATACGCATTCTAATATCCATTTACACCATTTATTTGAAAATCCAAATTTTAGGAGAAGTTGCTCCAAGAATTGCTTGTTGACTCTATCATGCACCTTCATCATGTCAATTATATAATTATTGTTTCTAACTTATGTTGATTAATTGATTGAATTAATTCATTGGCAATCAAAGCACCTTCTAGGGTCTCTTTTCCTGGAACAAAACCTCCCCGTTTTTCAAAAATGAATTTGGGGATGAGCTTAGCTAAAGGAGATGGCCTTGGTGAAAATTTTGTAAATAATGTTGAAGAGAGGAATAGGTCTAAAGTCTAAAAAAGGAGGAGGATTATTAACTTTTGGAATGAGTGCCAAAAAAGTGGCATTAAATTGGTCAAGGAAGTTTCATTTCTTCTGGATTCCTCTAGAGCCTTCTAGACATCAAAACCTAAAAAATCCCAACATTTTTGATAGAAAAGAGTAGTTAGGTCATTATAACTTAGAGCTTTATCTAGAGACATTGAAAAAACTATTGCTTTGACTTCTTCAAGAATGAAGGGCTTTAGCAGGCCCAAATCATCCTGATGAGATACAAACTTAGGAATATGATCTAATAGTTCTTGTGTATTTGTTGATAGAGAAGCTTGATTGAGTTGAGGGCCTTAAACAAGATTAGAGAATAATTGGACTATCTCTAATTGAATCATTTCATTCTCCACAAGTAGAGTTAGAGTACTTGAGTTATCTTTAATCTAAAAAATAGTGTTTGAATGAGCTCTCATTTTGGCTTAGAAAAAACTTGATGTTCTTGTCTACTTATCTAAGCCATAATTCCCAAATATTTTGGTGTCAATGCAATTGTTCTCTAGCCAAAATATATTCCAATTTTTTTTATGGCTCTTTCTATTGCTAATAAGAACGTTCATTGATTCCATTTTGAATTATTTCTTCAAATCAAATATATTTTTGAACTTGTGAATTTTCCAAATTTTGATCTGAGATTTTGAGAATTGCAATTTCTGACATAATTGATACATTTTAGATCCTTGGATAAAAGGTGAATTCTCCTACATAGACTTAAGAAGTGGTAGAAAGGTTGGGTCTCTTGGCCACATTTTTTCAAACTTGAAACTTTATCTGGGTTAAGGGTGAGCCTCTCCAAAGGATAAGGACAATTATAGTGAAAAATGATCAGAGCCAAAAAGAGGTAGAATTTTTTATCTGCATCTACCATGTGTTGCAATCCAATTTGGATTTATTAAAAATATGTCTAGTCTTTCTGCTATGTGAAGATTTTTTTTTATCTTATTAGTCTAGATAACCTTACTAGTTGATGAAATACAATCAATAAGGCCATTATTGGACACAAAATCATTGAAATATTGAAGAAATTTGAGGGGAGTCACAATACTTCTATATCTTTCTTGTAGGGAAAGAATGTCATTAAAATCACCTCCCAAGATAAATGTTTCTTCTTTCTAAGTTGCTAGAGTAACTGATAAAGTGTCCCAAAGTATTTTTTTTCCCCACTATCGAATTAGGCCCATAAATATTCAGCATACACTAAAATTACAAGTATTCCAAGATGAATTTCATTTGAGAAGTGATTATAATATATAGAGTTTTGCTAAAGGAAAAGTTGCTACCATATTATGCATGTAGAAATTATTTTATTCTAATGAGTAGTATGGCAACTTACATGGTATATATGCAACCCATAATTAAAGATACCTAAAGGTGATTTACAAGTCATATGTAACTGATGCAAGAGCATCCTCGGTTCTTGGCAATGTTGCATCAACCCAAAATATTTCCTTTCTGTTTTGCTTTCTGTTTTGCAGTTTCAACATTTCATTCTATATTTTCTAGCATTGGCTCACTGGATCTTGAGGAGTTGGATTTTTTCTTGAGGACTTGATCATTCCTAAATCGTGGAGCATTTGGATCATTTTCTGGCAAGTTATCACTACCGGTTTCTGAGAGTTTTTTGGTATCGGTTTCTTGGACCTATTTGCATTTGTGATCTACTAGATCCCTTCTGTAGCTTGCAAAGCCCTGAGCATTGATTCCAATAATCCTTGGCATTTGGCCGACATTCCCTTTGATCCACACTTCATCCTTTGGATTTTCTAGAGGAATATCTTTGGCGGAGGTCAACCTTGTTGTTTTTACACGTTAGGTCTTGTTCTTTGGCATTTGATCCTTTCTTGGGCCGATCGGATCCCCTTGGATCGTATAAATCATTGTAATTAAGTATTGGAATGTTATAGAAGGTGATATATAGAACATGTTGAAAACCAAGAACACTGAGAGGGGGGAGTGAATCAGTGTTCTATCGGAAAGGAGAAATTTAACCTTATTAATACAACAACTTATCAACCGATAAACATAAAAGCATATAACAATAAGAAATAATATAATCACAAAGATGAACACCATAACACCATAGATTTATATGTGGAAAACCTCAAACATGAAAAACCATGATGGGATTGGAGACCCACAATATCTATCCACTGATCAGATGAATAAATATTATAATAATGGGCCTACACATGTAGGAAGGCCAACAACC
Source organism: Cryptomeria japonica (assembly GCF_030272615.1). Classification (NCBI taxonomy): domain Eukaryota; kingdom Viridiplantae; phylum Streptophyta; class Pinopsida; order Cupressales; family Cupressaceae; genus Cryptomeria; species Cryptomeria japonica. The sequence continues at coordinate 739,989,825 of NC_081414.1, forward strand.
TAGAGCACAGTACTCATCAAAAAAGGAGTCTCATTGACTACATAAAACATCGAGCAACAATTCAAAATGAAGATTGAATTGCAAGTATAGCATCTCCCATGCTTGAGTATAGTTCCAGTTAAGCTCAATATCGGATGCCTAAAACCTCTTCCACAAACCCAACTTGATCACCAATGATCGACCAAATCTTCTACATGAATGATTACAATATTATTTTCTTGCATACATTATCCATAACCTATCCCATGATCTACAATGAGATCTTACATCATATTTATATCAACCTAGGACCTAAACAATTAGGTCAGCCACCTAAAAGATAATACAATAAATTCATAACTTAAACCCATAATCAAATGATCAACCAAGTCGGCTTAGGCCAAAAACAATGTAAACCAATCCTTGAATTTCATCGATAATGCATCAAGAACATCCTTCAACATGTTACATAAATCGGTCCATAACCTAGATAAACTGGGACCCAATTTAGGTCCACACACGCTAAGGAAATGATCCCAATCAACCAACTCTCGAACATGATCACCATCAACATCCTAAATCTCTACTAGAAGCCGCACCAACACCACTTATGCATATCATCAAAGATCTTCAACAAAGCTCTGTCGGTGAAACCCTCACCGAAACAACAAACCTGATGAATTAATGATGAACAGTTAGTACCAAACCGGTACTGAGAGGGGGGGAGGGAATCAGTACAGACAAAAATGCTTTCCCTGAACCGGTTTGACTGAAAACACTGCACTTGACTGGCAAGCAATAACATCGGTCAAAATCAGATTACTACCAGTAAAACACAGCGAGAATGTGAAAGACATAAACCGGTAACTCTTAGCTTTCCACACAATCTAACAACTCATTTCCACTTCATCCTAATGCCTAAACAAGTAATCTGCCATCAGAAATATAATGAATGCTAGTTCAACATATTTTACCACATTGACATAAAACACTAAACCATCACATGAAAGACATCACACATGACACACTGATTTTTCACGTGGAAACCCAACTGGGAAAAACCACGGTGGGGATGAATACCCAAAAACTGTTCTTTGAACTCTTTTGAAGTCCGCTCTGTTAGGAGCCTAGTCTGGTTAAAGACTATTACAATAGGTTTTGCTAGGAACCGATCCTGCTAGGGATCACCCAGTTAAGGGATGGCTAAATACCCGGTTAAAGGTTAAGACCCTGTTAGAGGTTACCTCGCAAGAGGATTTTAAGAACTCATTGAATTGAGTCACCCTGTTAAAGGATTTACACAAAATCTTGTTAAAGCTACCCGGTTAAGGGATTTTCCAACTGCTGAAATGGTTAGAAGTCAATAGGTAATACACTGATCTGATAGTAGCACACAATGCCAAGGCAAATCCACTTTAGCTCCTTTTCTTCTGCAATCACACTCTGCAAGTATCAACACACTTCTCCGGTCTGGCAAGAATCAAGTATCTCTCACTGGGATACACACATAACATTTGCCAACAACTTCAAAATGAAAGACATCATCGACCTTATAGGAAACAGATAGGTCGGTAGCATAAACCCTAAACCCTAAACATTTAGTTTTTGTAATTCAATCGGTTCAATCCTGACTGTTAATCATATTGCATTGAAAACAACAATCCTGAACAGATCTCAAGATGCTCTCCAAAGTTCATTCTTTGCCACTTCAGGAAGCTAATAACCCATCACATGCTCTCCACCGTTTACAGAGACTTCGCACATTCTCAAGGTAGATGGGATCAATCTCCATGTAAGATCCTCAAGGAAATCCTTCACGCGCACAAGGCTGACGTGGAAACACTATTTGATCTTTATTACAATGCTAACTCATCACAAGATGTCATCGGTTGAATCAATGCATCAATCGGAAACCTTGAGGCTAAGACTACCAACCAGTAGTCATGCCAAGTCAAACCCCGATACAAAACTTCCATAAACCGATTCTCATTCCAACATACCAGTTCACGTTGAGCAAACATACCACTTCACTTTTTCACATATACCGATTCAAATCATCATACCAATTCTCTTTCCATTTTGCTTTCATCAATATACCGGTTCATACTTCAGCATATTGACATCAATGACAACATACAATATCATCATGTCATCATACTCTGCACATATGCGAACAATCTCCCCCTTTGGCATTGATGGAAATATACAAAGATATCTCTCTGCATCAAATCTTCTCCCTAATGCTGTAGATATCTTCTCCGCTTCACATCTTCTCCCCCTTTGACAACAATGCCAAAGTGGAGGCATATACATCTATGTTCCACTATGTTGCTCCCCCTAAGGAGTAGCATCCTTCAACACACCAATCCTAAAAAATATATCAATGTAAGACCTGATTGATGTAGAGCACACACCTTTAGTTCACCTCTTGAAGGGGCATCACCCCTAATTCACCTCTCAAATAGGTAAATGTAGCCTTTGGTAGAGGCTTGGTGAATATGTCTTCTAACTGCTCCTTACTAGAAACATGTTCCAATACAACCTCTTTGTTTTGAACCTTTTCCCTCAAGAAATGATACTTGAACTCAAAGTGCTTGGTTCTAGCATTTAAAACCAAATTCTTGGAGATGTTAATTGCACTTGTATTGCCACAAAATATATTTATCGGTTCAGATATAGGAACTTTGAAGCCATTTAATACATGCTTCATCCAAATTATTTGGGTGCAGTTCATAAATGCTGCAACATACTCCGCTTCTGCTGTAGACTGAGAGATACAACTCTGCTTCTTACTCATCCATGAGACTAGTCTACCACCAAGAAAGAATGCACCATCGGTTGTGCTCTTCCGGTTGTCCACATTACTAGCCCAATCATCATTTGTAAACACTCTCAGGTTCAAGTCATTACTGTATGGATACCACAATCCATAGTCAATAGTTCCCTTTAGATATCTAAGAATCCGCTTGACTGCTATCAAGTGGGATTCTCTTGGGCTTTTTTGGAACTGTGCAATAATGCCCACTCATGTGCAATGTCCGGTCTGCTATGTACTACATAGTGCAACTTACCAATCATTCATCGGTATTCCTTCTCATTTACCAATGTTGAGTCATCCTCTTTTGATAATTTACAACCGGTCACCATGGGTGTACCAACCGGTTTACTGTCTTCCATGCCAAAGGTCTTCAACACCTCTTTGACATACTTGGACTGAGTGATAAAGATTCCATCTTTCATTTGTTGAATCTGTAGTCCAATGAAGAGCTTAATCTCCCCTATAAGTGACATCTCAAATTCCTTCTTCATCTCATTTGCAAAATCATGACTCATCTTGTCATCTCCACCAAAAATTATGTCATCAACAAATACTTCACAGATCAGAATCTGATCTCCTTCTGATTTGAAGTAGATATTGCTATCTTCACTTGTTCTTTCAAATCCAATTTTCACAAGATGGGAGTGCAAGCGTTCATACCATGCTCTAGGTGCCTGCTTTAGTCCATACAAGGCTTTATGTAGCCTACACACCATGTCACTGTCTTCTGATAGGGAAAACCCATATGGTTGCTCTATATACACCTCCTCTTCAAGTATTCCATTCACGAAATGCATATTTTACATCCATTTGATACACTTTGAATCCCTTAAAATAAGCATATAAACTCCTTCCAATCTGGCTACAAGAGAAAAGGTTTCTCCATAGTCTTCTCCTTCTTCTTGGGCATATCCTTTACACACTAGTCTGGCTTTGTTTCTAACCACTGTGCCATCTTCATTCAACTTATTTCTGAAAACCCATTTGGTGCCAATGACATTTTTATGCTTAGGTCTGGGTACCAAAGACCATGTACCATTCTTTTCTATCTAGTCAAGTTCCTCTTCCATTGCCTTGATCTAGTCTTTATCTTTATGTGCCTCTTTAAATGATTTAGGCTCAAATTCAGAGATCATACAAGATTTTTCTCTGACCTTTCTTCTTGTAACAATTCCTGCATCCTTATCTCCTATGATCTTCTTTGGATCATGATTCAACTTAACATACCTAGGGATGATCTTAAAAGATTCCTCTTTCTTTTCTTCTTCATCCTCATCTTCATCAACATCAACATCTACTAGTGTAGGAGCATAATTACTAGTACTGGGTTGTTTTGCAACCGGTTCCCAGAAGGTTACTACTGGTTCATCTCTTACTTGTTCACTGTCAATTTCCTCAGGTTTCTTAGAGGTTTCATCAACTCTAACATTGATGCTTTCAATAATTCTTTGAGTCCTATTGTTGAAACATTTAAGAGCTTTACTCTTGGTGGAATATCCTAGGAATATCCCCTCATCATATTTTGCATCAAACTTGCTTTGATGTTCACTCCTCTTGATATAACATTTGCTACCAAACACTCTAAAGTAGCTTACCACTGGTGTCTTACCAGTATAATACTCATAAGGAGTTTTATCCTTACCTTTCTTGATGAGTACCCAGTTCATTGTGTAGATTGCAATGCTCACCGCTTCTCTCCAAAAGGTGTGAGCAACCTTCCCTTGGATCAACATAGTTCTAGCTGCATCAACCATAGTCTGGTTGTTCCTCTTTGCTAGGCCATTCTACTGTGGAGTCTGGGGGGCAGACAATTGCCTCTTGATGCCATTCTCTTCACAGTATTTGTTGAATTCACTGGAAGTGAATTCTCCTCCTTGATCAGTTCTAAGGCATTTGATTCTTTTACCACTTTCTTTTTCTACCAGTGATCTAAAAGCTTTGAACTTTCCAAAGGTTTCAGACTTGTCCTTCAAGAATGTGACCCACATCATTCTTGAGCAATCATCAATAAGAATCATAAAATACCTATCTCCCTGCACACTCCTAGTTTTCATAGGACCACACAAATCAGTATGCACAAGATCAAGTAAATTGTTTGCAGTGAAAGATTTACCTTTGAAGGTTGAGGAAGATATTTTCCCCAGTTGACACTCTCTGCACAAAGGATTTTCTAGTTTGCTCAGCACAGACAATTCTCTAACTGCCTCGATCTTACTAGCCTTCACAATGTTATCAAAGTTTACATGGCAAAGTCTCCTATGCCATATCCAACTATCATTAAACTTAGCCATAAGACATGTACTGATATTTGCATTCAGCTGAAATAGGTTACCTTTGGTCTGCATACCGGTGGCCATCAGTTCACCATTCTTTCCTTTGATTTTGCACACTCCATTTTTTAATTCCAGAGTGAGTCCATTATCATTCAGCTGGGCAACACTCAACAGGTTGTGTCTGAGACCTTCTACCCAATACACATTATCAGCACTTCTTTTTCCATTCAGAGAGATAGACCCTCTACCTTTTACCATACATGGTGCATCATTACCAAAACAGACCACACCACCATCATACTCTTCCAAAGAAAGAAACTTACTCTGGTCACCAGTCATATGGTGAGAATAACCACTGTCAATAATCCACTCATTAGAATTATCAAAGCGGGAGACAAGAGCCTTCTTGTCTGACACATCTTCCTTGACTGCTACAAACACAATATCTTCACTTTCTTCATCTTCTGATTCCTCATCAGTGACACCTTCATCAACTGCTACAAAACAGTTTCTCCGATTTCCTCCTTTGAACTTCATGAACTTTTCTGGTTTGTCCTTATTATCACCATTAGGATAGTTTACAATAATGTGTCCTATCCTATTGTAAGAGAAGCATTTCAAAGGGAGCTTACCTCTGTATTTACCAGTTCCCTTAGGAAGTCTCTTGGCAAGAAGAGCTTCAAATTCCATTAGGATCTCCTCATCATCCATTTCTCTGCTTTGTCTTGGTTCACAACTAGTGCTTGCTTCTTTTCCCTTTCTGGATGGTGTAGCAGATTCTCTAAAGGCTAATTTAGCCTTCTGAATACTGCCATCATAATTATTTAGCTCATAGGCAGTCAACTTTGCTATGATGGAGTCTAGGGATACCTTTGTCTTGTCTATAGACCTCAACTCTTGAATAGAAGCAACCCTTATTGCATAGACCGATAATAAGGATCTCAAGACTTTGCTAACAACAGTGGAATCATTTATTTTGCCTCCTGCACTCTTGATGTCTCCAACAATAGTTTTTATTCTTATTCCATATTGTTGAATGGTCTCTCCTTCAACCATCTGCATGTCTTCAAACTTTCCCCTAAGAATTTTTTCCTTAGCTTGTTTTACATGCTCACCACCGCCATAGATTTTCTCAAGATAATCCCATACTTCTTTGGGATTGTCTTTATCCTAGACATCAATAAACTCAATCTCAAACAAATTGCTGATTAGGGCTTCCATGACTTGCCTATTCTCCCGAATCTCTCTCTTTTGATCATCGGTGATAGTATTGGTAGGAATAACATAAGCATTCTCAACATAGGTCTAGTGTTGAGCACCCATGCTTCTGATGTATATCTTCATTCTGTCCTTCCATATTTTAAATTTATCTCTATTAAACTTTGGACCTTCCCTCTTCATCATTAGAATAGGATCTTTTCCTCAAGCGGTTATGCTTACAACATAAAGGACCTGGAGGATGCTTTGATACCAATTGATGAATTAATGATGAAAAGTTAGTACCATACCGGTAGTGAGAGGGGGCCTGAATTAGTACAGGCAAATTTTTTTTCCCTCAACCGGTTTGATTGAAAACACTGCACTTGACTGGCAAGCAATAACACCGGTCAAAATCATATTACTATCGGTAAAACACAATGAGAATGTGAAAGACATAAACCAGTAACACTTAGCTTTCCACACAATCTAACAACTCATTTCCACTTCATCCTAATGCCTAAACAAGAATCTACCATAAAAAATATAATGACTGCTAGTTCAACATGTTTTACCACATTGACATAAAACACTAAACCATCACATGAAAGACATCACACATGACACACTGATTTTTCACGTGGAAACCCAACTGGGAAAAACCACGGTGGGGATGAATACCCACAAGCTGTTCTTTGAACTCTTTTGAAGTCCGCTCTGTTAGGAGCCTAGTCCAGTTAAAGACTATTACAATAGGTTCTTCTAGGAACCGATCCTGCTAGGGATCACCCAGTTAAGGGATTGCTAAATACCCGGTAAAAGGTTAAAACCCTGTTAGAGGTTACCTTGCAAGAGGATTTTAAGAACTCATTGAATTGAGTCACCCTGTTAAAGGATTTACACAAAAGCCTATTAAAGCTACACGGTTAAGGGATTTTCCAACCACTAAAATGGTTAGAAGTCAACAGGTAATACACTGATCCGATAGCAGCACACAATGCCAAGGCAGATCCACTTTAGCTCCTTTTCTTCTACAATCACACTCTGCAGGTATCAACACACTTCTCTGGTTTGTCAAGAATCAAGTATCTCTCACTGAGATACACACATAACATTTGCCAACAACTTCAAAATGAAAGACATCATCGATCTTATAGGAAATAGATATGTCGGTAGCATAAACCCTAAACCCTAAACATTTAGGTTTTGCAATTCAATTGGTTCAATCTTGACCATTAATCATATTGCATTGAATACAACAGTCTTGAACAGATCTCAAGGCACTCTCCAACATTCATTCTTTTCCGCTTCAGGAAGCTGATAACCCATCACACCCTCTCCACTGTTTACAAAGACTTCGCACATTCCTGAGGTAGATAGGATGAATCTCCATGCAAGATCCTCAAGGAAATCCTTCACGTGCACAAGGCTGACATGGCAACGTTATTTGATCTTTATTACAATGCTAACTCATCGCAAGATGTCACCGGTTGAATCAATGCATCAATTGAAAACCCTGAAGCCGAGACTACCAACCGGTATTCATGCCAAGTAAAACCCCGATACAAAACTTCCATAAACCGGTTCTCATTCCAACATACCGGTTCACGTTGAACAAACATACCACTTCACTTTTTCACATATACCGATTCACATCATCATACCGGTTCTCTTTCCATTTTGCTTTCATCAATATACCGGTTCATACTTCAGCATATTGACATCAATGACAACATACAATATCATCATGTCATCATACTCTGCACATATGCCAACAAAGCCAAGCTTGCCAGCATACAGGATAACATCTGATCACCAGATCAAAACCAACTGACTGAATATGAATCTGAGTAGCATGAATAATCCAATTCCATAACGCAAACATACCTGAGCATACCAGATCATACCAAAACATGATGATCTAATCCAACCAGAAACCAAACAACCTACCGAGACTAGAAGGATACTGGTAAACTGCCAAAGTAGCTAGCACAACCGATGTTGCCATTATTCCCATCAATGAAAAACATCAATGCAACACATAATAAATTCTTCCAAATTGCCAACAATCTCCCCCTTTGGCATTGATGACAACACTAGATGTGAAAAATATCCAAGTGCCAAGAAATGCCAAACAAGTCTCCCCCAATGGAAGATAGCCAACAATCTCCCACAACATGATATGACAATGAAGTTCTAAACAAAATATCTCTGTACCAATTAACCATCCATAGACCTGAACCAAACTCCCCCAATGGGATACAACCAATCTGAAATACTGTTCCTCCAATAATCTCCCCCTTAGACTGATATCTCTATTAAGCTCTATATTACACATAAGTATCTCTCGCCCTAATGTATATAACTCCTTATGTTTTTTATATGAATATCTCTCTTCCTTTGACACCAATGCTAGAAATCTGACATAAATATCAAAGTAAAATCATAAACCACTAAATCACAAGGCTAACTACTCCCCCCAGAGCAGTAGCATCACCACATCAATCCAATATGAACAATAGCTCAGATAATGCATACCGGACTGATGCCAAATAGCATCACCAGGTCTCTACCAGAGGGGTAGGAAACCTCAATCTGTTACTCAAATGCTCAAATGATTCCACAAACTAATCAAACTTCATTTGCTTCCACCTACTCCAGAAAATTATACTTGATAGAAATACCGGATGGCAATAGCAGCAAACTTATTACAGTGAATAACTACCGGTACATCACAATCCAACCTTATATCCTTCAACATTTGCTTGACCCATAGAACTTGTGTACAATTAGTAGCAACAACAACATACTCAGCTTCAACGGTAGATAAAGAAGTACATGACTGTCTCTTGCTGATCCACAAACCAATTTTCTTTCCAAGAAAGAAAGCTTCACCGGATGAGCCTATCCGGTTACCTATATCACTAACCCAATCTGCATCTGAACATGCTCAAAGTGTACAGTCATCATAAAAAAAAACCATACCAGATAATTCATGAAAACATCTGAAAATCCTAGCTACTGGAGCAAGGATTCAACATAATCAATTCCTTCCTTCTGAAAACATCCATTGCAAACCAATCAATCCAGGTTCCAATAACATCCAAGACCATGTGTTGTCCTTATCTAACTGATCCAATTCCTCTTCCATAGCATTCATCCAACATTCATCTTTACAAGCTTCAATAGCTGATGTCGATACAATTAAATAAATTAAGCATACCTCATTAGTTTCCAACCTTCTTCTTGTCCAATCATCTGATCTTCTGAATGATTCATCCTTCCATACCTAGAAATCTTCTGACTCTCTTTACCTCTTCCTAGACCTTCAATTACTGTTGAATTTTATGGTACTGCCGGAGTAATTGGTTCAACATCCTGTTCTAGTAAAGGTGTTACCAGTTCAGTTAAGACCATTTCCACTATCAGTTCTTGCTCATAAACTCTTATTTGACTTCTATTTTGCTCATCCTCCTTGACATTACAATTCTCTCCACAATTCTCTGCAATCTCTTGTTATAACATCTATATGCTTTTCTTTCATTATAATAACCAAGAATTATGCCTTCATCATATCTAGGATCAAATTTGCCAATGAAATCATCTCTCCTGATATAACATTTACTACCAAAGATTTTGAAATGCTTAACTGTAGATGTATGACCAAACCATAACTCATAAAGTGACTTACTGGTAAACCAAACTAGATCCAAGATCTAACAAATCTTTGCCTGTTAACCTCCAAATTGACTTCCAAAGATCTGAAATAGGTTTTTAGACCATTTCCAGGGGCAATGCAAGATCTGTCATCAATTTGCCTCCCCCTAAGGCAAATGCCTTAGTTACTAGATAAGTTTCTTGCCTGTGTAGGAACATTCTGCTCCACCGGTTGAGTAACCAGGTTATATTCTTTAGCCAAATGAACATCTGGGGCAATTGATTATGTTGGTTGAGCCTTAGACTTCATAACCCATTTCTTCTCATGCTCCTTCCGAGTGTCATCAACCTTTTTCTTTCCTTTCTCATTAGATTTATCACTTCTTGTCGGTGGATCCTTGCTTCTGCAAAATTTAGCAATATGTCCCACTTTGTTACATGCATAACACGTAACGTTGTTCTTCTGAATTGCCATACTATAACCTTGACCATTCCTTGACTTGCATTTATTAGCCATATGTCCAAAATTTCCACATGCATGGCATTTTACATTCATTCTGCAATATTTTGTCCTATGACCATACTTCTTGCAATTTGAACATTCACTGAGAATTGCATTATTATTCTGATTTGCTCTATTTCTACAATTCCTATCCATATGACCAAATATATTATAAACAAAACATCTACCATTGAATTTATATGCATTTGGTTGCCTTACCGGTGACCTTTGATTCTAGTTGACCTTATGATCTTCATTTGCAGTACCAGAGCTCTCTCCATGCTCAAATCCAAGACCACTAGTGTCTCTAGTGTCCCTCTGATCCTTCAATAATTCATCAAGCTTAGTAGAACTAACCTTGAACTTATATTTGTATTCATTTGCAATAGTCAGATAATCTCTTAGGATTGTTACCATTCTTTCCAATTCCTGCTCATTGTTCTATGTTTGCACCAATTTAGTTCTCAACATATCATTTTCATGAACCAACCAGATGCATTCCTCAGATCTATCCTTCAGAGATATAACAATATTTTCTTCCTTCTTCTTCTGGTCTTCAATCTCCTTTGATATCCTCATAGTTAAGGCTTGTATTTCATTCCTCATGACCATATTCTCTTGACTCATCTTCTGACATTGTTCCTTAAGGGCATCCTTGTCTTCATCTTTCTGATTTTGTAAAAGTTCCTTCCTCCTAGCTTGGGAAGTTGACAATCTCTCATGCAGGGTAAAAATGAATTCCTTTGTAGACCTCAACTCATCTTACATCTTCATGTTCCTCAATCTTTCAACATCATAGTCTTCATGAGCTACTTGAAGTTCCTTCCTTAAACTGATCTCCATAGATTCTGAATACATGATCTTCCTCAAGTTGTTAAACTTCCTCTGAGGCACCAGGCTCTGATACTAATTGTTGGAAACCAAGAACACTAAGAGGTGGGGAGGAGGGGGGGGTGTGAATCAATGTTCTACCAGAATGGAGAAATTTAACCTTACTAATACAACAACATATCAACCGGTAAACATAAAAGCATATAACAATAAGTAATAATGTAATCACAGAGATGAATACCATAAAACCATAGATTTATATGTGGAAAACCTCAAAGAGGAAAAACTACGATGGTATTGGAGACCCACAATATCTATCCACAGATGAGATGAATAAATATTACAATAAGGGGTTTGCACATGCATGAAGGCCAACAACCTAGAGCACACTTCTCATCACAAAAGGAGTCTCACTGACTACATAAAACATCGGACAACAATCTAGAATGAAGATTGAACTGCAAGTATAACATCTCCCATGCCTGAGTACAATTTCAGTTAAGCTCAATACTGAATGCCTAAAACCTCTTCCACAAACCCAACTCAATCACTAATGATCAACCAAATCTTCTACATGAATGATTACAATATTATTCTCTCGTATATATTATCCATAACTTATCCCATTATCTACAATGAGATCTTATATTGATATTTATATCAACTCGAGACCTAAACAATTAGGTCAGCCAACTAAAAAATAATACAATAAATTCATAAATGAAACCCGTAATCGAATGATCAACTAAGTTGGCTTAGGCTGAAAACAATGTAAACCAATCCTTAAATCTCCCTGGTAACGCATCAAGAACATCCTTCAACACATTACATAAACCAGTCCATAACCTAGATAAACCGTGACCCAATTTAGGTCCACACATGGTAAGGCAACATTTGATCCCAATCAGCCAAGTCTTGAACATGATCACCATCTGCATCCCGAATCTCTACCAGAAGCCACACCACCACCACTTATGCATATCATCAAAGATCTTCAACAAAGCTCTGCTGGTGAAACCCTCACTGGAATAACAAACCAAGCTTGCTAGCATATAGGATAGCATCCGATCACCATATCAATACTAACTGATTGAACATGAATCTAAGTAGCATGAATAAGTCAATTTCATAACCCAAACATACCGAAGCATACTGGATCATGATGATCTAATCCAACTAGAAACCAAACAACCTATTGAGACCAGAAGGATACCAGTAAACTGCCAAAGCAACTAGCACAACCAGTGTTTCTAGTGTTTCCATCAATGACAAACATCAATGCAACACATAATCAATTCCTCCAAATTACCAACATAGCATAGAAGCTAGATCTTAAGATTTGAGGTGTTGGTTGTGACCTGTTCTGTAATTGAGCATGTTTAGCAGGCTAGTGAGCTGGATATTGTAACCTGGTTGTTACCGGTTGATTGTAATCAGTTTTCATGATATAATTGATTATATTCTCCATTGCCTCCATCATATCCTTGTGTTTCCATTGTGCTTACTCTTGCTGACTGGTCCGGATTGATCTCTTTGAGGTCCCTCCTAACTGGTGACTGCACCAAGTGGTATCAGAGCGAGCTTTTATTCCAGAGATTGGGTTGTTTCTGAGAATTTTTTTGTAGGGTAGTAGACTGTGGATCAGACGTGTAGTTGCAGATGATTTCCGTGAAGATGGTGCGAAGAGGAAATAGGAATAGTGGAGCGTGTGGGAATGCAAACCCTGTTGTGATGGAAATGTTGCGAGGAATTGCAATTTGGTTGGAAGTCAATGAGACAACATAGAGAAGAGGCTGACATATTGAAGATGAAGGAGAAGAAGCCTCGACAGAACAAGTAAACCCACCAGTGATTGATCCAGATGAAGAGAGGTTTTTGAGGGTTTTGAGTAGGGTGAATACTAAACCTCATTTACCCCACCAGAATATGATGGAAAGTTGGATTCAGATGAATTGATGGATTGGATCTTGGAGATGGAGAAATATTTTGATTTTGAGAACACTGTAGAGGAAAGGAAGGTGAAATATGCATGTACCCGATTGAAAGGACATGCATCTCATTGGTGGGAGCATTTGTAGGTGGATAGACAGAGAAGAGGTAAAGAGAAGTTCAAGACATGGGATTAGATGGTTGCTAAGTTGAAATCAAAATTTATGCCAACTGTCTACCAAGTGAATCTGTTCCGAAAGTTGTAGAATTTGAAGCAGAAGGAATCTAGTGTGAAGGAGTATACCGAAGTATTTTACAAGTTGAATATAAGATCCAGACATGTTGATGATGAAGTTGAACAAGTTGAAAGATATTTGAATGGATTGCAGATGTCTATATAAGATGAACTCGGTTTGATCAAATTGCAGAGTGTTGAAGAGGCTTACCTATATGTCCTAAAAGTAGAAGAGAAGCTAGACAAAAGACATGAGCAGAGACAAAGATGTAGAGTTGGAAGGTTTTCCGGAGGAAGATTTCAAGGAGGAAGAGGAACCTGTACATTTTAGAACAAGGACAAGGAAGTAAGAAAATATGGTGGTTTATACTGGAAGGATGATAGAAATTTCTATTTGAGGAGAGAACTAGATGGCTATCGGAATGAGAGTTTTGGAAAAGATGACAAAAGACAAGATAAGAGAGTGTTTAGAGGAAATTGCTTTAAGTGTGGAGGAGAAGGAAATCGTGCTTTCAAGTGTAAGAAGACAAAGAACAGTAGTGGTGGAAGAAAGCCCCATCGGATCAACTAATAAACTGGAAGATGGATAACTGTTAATGATGAGGAGAGCTTTGTGTCATAAAGGAGAAGATGAGGAGCCCTTGCAAAGGAAAAATTTGTTCAAGACCAGATGTAAGATATCCAGTTATTGTTGTAAAGTTGTTATTGATAGTGGTAGTTCAAATAACCTTGTTTCAGAAGAGATGGTGAATAAGTTGAATTTGAAAAGATTGAAACACCCTAAGCCCTATTAGATAGCATGGATTCATGATGAAATAAGTTGTTGGTAAGTGAGAAATGTTTGGTGAAATTGAAAATTGGGAATTATCATGATGAAGTCTTGTGTGATATTATGCCTATGGATATTTGTCACCTTTTGTCGAGTAGACCTTGGCAGTTTGATAGATAGACAATACTATTGGCAATATTGCATTATAATAGACAATGAAAGATTGTTGGCATTTCTTAAGGATATTGAGAAGGTTGTTGATGATTATGGACATAACTGATTAAAGATGTTTTACTATCTTGATATTATTATTTTGTCATTGATGTCAAGAAATTGATTTTCTAATTCAGTATGATGCTGCCATATCTTGAGAAGTATGATATGAAGATTATAAAGATGTCGGTGGAAGACATAGGAAAGAATATGATGAATAAGGGGATGAATAAGGTATTCAATGGGCAACTACTACCGAGTCAGACAATGATGAGATCATGATGTTTTAGATTATTTTAACATCATACATATGTTGTAAATTGTAAAGGTTAATACTATACTATGTTATCAACCAAGGAACCTAGTCGGTAAACCCTAAGGAACCTAGTTGGTAAACCCTAAGGTTATCGCTATCAGTTAATGAAGGCGAAATGTCTACTGAGTGAAGTTTAGTATTCACCGAGTTGTTACCGAGTTGTAACCGAGCTATAACAGAAAGCATTAAATGTTTACATGCAGTATTTAATGAAAGAAGCTGATGAGCTGGAGCAGATTAATGATTGGTAAGCTGTGGAAGAAGTTTGTTAACGAATCTAAGGCAATGGAAAGTCGGCATGAAGATCTATAGCTCAGATTGAACCGCAATACCCTGGCACAAGTTCCAAGACTATTATGCAAGTTCCAAGGTGGGGTAAAATATTTTCAGATTGAAAGATGCATTAAACTTGGACAATATTGAAGATCTGATGGCTATGATTGAGCATGGGAAATGTGATCAAGGAGATTAAGTGGTTACCTAATTGTTTATAAATAGGAAACAGTTGATAAACAATGTATGTGAGCAAGCGTATGCACAAAGATGCTACATAGTGATTACCGAGCATAGAAGCTTGAAGACCTGTTAGAATAACAAAGTATAGAAGCCCAACAAATAGACAAGATTAGTTCTATGTCTAGATTGTATTGAACAAATAGGAATCTACTTTAGCATTTTAGATGTGAAGTTGCAGATAGATTTTTATTACTGTTATTTTGTGAAAATGATAGAAAATCTCTTAACTGAGTGGACTTAACAGTCTTATATGTAAATTCTCTAGCAAGGTGACATTTTGATTGAATGTTTGAAATCCCTTGACAAGGTTACTTCTAACAAAGTGAAGATCCTAACAGATCTGAGGGAAATCCCTTAACCGGGTCACATCTAGCAATGTGTTTGTAATCTTTAACATGATTTGCTTTTAACCGAGCATACTCTAGAAGAGTATATTTCTTAGTGGGTCCGAAATCCCACAGTGGTTTTTCCCTATTTGGGTTTCCACATTAAATCTGGTGTTATGAGGTTTATATTGTTCATATGCTTTTGAGTTTGAATGTTTGATAGTTTTGGATATATGACTGATATATATGTTACCGAGGTTGAATCTGATGCTTTTATGGATGATTAAGTTTGTATGATTCACCCCCCCCTCTCATCTTGTTGGCTATTGGATCTGTACTTATATTAAGTATCAGAACTATCAATTGGTATCAGAGCTTTGGACTCCAAAAGGAAAGTTTAAAGGCACTTGAGTTAAAGATCCAAAGATGTATAAGAGGGATGCACCGAAGCTGAACAAGTCAAGTTTCTCTACATGGCAGAAAAGGATGAAGCTACATCTATCAGGAGTTGGAGAATATATTGTATACTATCTGGAGAATGTTTTTGTCACATCGAGCACCTATCCATTGACTATGGAAGAGATAAAGGTGAAGCAAGAACACATTCAAGCAATGATTGAAATAATATCTGCATTGACCGATTCAAAGTTTAATGATCTAGAAGGCTGCAATGATGCAAAGGCAATGTGGGATAAGCTCATATCAGTATATGGAGGAGATGAACATGTTCAAAGAGAAAAAGTAGACAGTCTGAGAGGACAACTTGAATCTATGAGGATGAAGGTGAGAACATAACTCAGTACAGTACAAGACTAAAGGAGATTGTCAATCAAATCAAAGGAGCAGGTGGAACTATTGAAGAAAAGGATATAACAAGTAAGTTGTTAAGAACCCTTCTACCAGCTTATGCAATCTGAGTCTTAGCAATCAATGAATTGAGGTCTGTACCTAATATGCCATTTTCCTTGGATGCTACTATTGGTAAGCTACATGCATTTGAGTTAAGTAATTTTGATAACAGTGGATCTTCGGTAATTAAAGTTGAATCTGCATTTAGTTCTTTTCATCTTGATGAATCTAATGATTACAATGAAAGAGAGTATAAGTTCTCTGAAGGAGATCACAGTGGAGCAAGTGAAAGATTTCAGAAGAGCATGGAAGAAGTACACAAACTGTATGAAGAAATCAGAAAACAAGAAGAGTTTGAAGCACTATTGGCCAAAAGGTTACCAAGAGGCAAAGGTAAGTATAAAGGAAAACTACCTTTGAAATGTTTCAATTGTGATAAGATTGGACATATGGCTTCTAACTGTCATGACAAAGATTTTACTGAAAAGAGAGATTACCGAGATGACAGATAGAAAGATAACCATTACAGAGGACACCAAGACTTCAGAAGAAGAGATAGAAAGACATGCTTAATAGCTGATGAAGAATCTAACGATGATAAATTAGATGAGATAGATACAGAGGAAGTTGTTTATGTGGCTATCAAGGACGGATCAGATGAAGAAAGGTATGAAGAAAAAACCCTAATATCTCACATAAACACTAATGATTCTTGGATTATAGATAGTGGATTCTCACATCATATGACAGTAGATAAACACAAGTTTGTTATGTTAGAAGATTATGATGGAGGCTATGTTAGATTTGGTAATGATGCACCATGTCCGGTAAGAGGTAAAGGATCTATAACACTTCTTGATAATGCAAGATGCAATGATGTTTATTGGGTTGAAGGTTTGAAATACAATTTATTGAGTGTAGCACAGCTAAACAACAAAGGTTACCGAATAGAATTTCAGAGAGGAATTGTCAAAGTTCATGACAAGAATGGAAAGTAAGCTGCTACCGGGACACAAGCAAAAGGTAATACATTTCACCTTGACTCAACTCAGAATAAGTGTTTGCATGCAAAAATTGATGATACCTGGCTATGGCATAAGAGGTTTTGTCATGTAAATTTTGATAATCTAATCAAATTAAGTAAGAAGCACAGAGTAAGAGGTCTACCGAGTCTTGAAAAACCTGAGAATGCTATGTGCCGAGGATGCTAGATGGGTAAGATTACAAGATCAAGCTTTACAAGTAAGTCTTACACTTCTAAGGGAATTTTAGATCTAGTGCACACTGATCTTTGTGGTCCTATGAAAGTTCAAAGTTATTATGGTGATAGGCATTTCATATTATTTGTGGATGACTATTCAAGGATGATGTCAGTAATGTTTTTAAAAGAAAAATCAGAAGCTTTTCAAATGTTTAAATGGTACAAGGAAAGAGTTGAAAATGAAACAGGAAGACAACTGAAATGTCTTAGATCAGATAGAGGAGGAGAGTTCAAATCTGATGAATTCAACTTATTTTGCAATGATCATGGTATTAAAAGACAAGTCTCTACACCGAGGACTCCACAACAGAATGGAATAGCTGAAAGAAGAAACATATCTATTATGGATTGTGCTAGAACACTGATGATTGAAAAGAAGGTGCCACAAACATTTTGGAGAGAAGCAATAAGCACAACTATTTACACCTTGAACCGAGTTCAATTGAAGAAAGGTACTTTGAAGACACCATATGAGATCTGGTATGATAAGAAACCTAATGTTAGTTATTAAAGATGATATAAATGGCAAGTTTGATCAGAAAAGTGAAGAAGGAATGTTTCTAGGTTACTCTTCTAGAAGCAAAGCATTTAAATGCCTGATCAAATCATCTAACAAAATAGTAGCAAGTGCAAATGTGAAAATTGATGAATTTGCAGAAAGAAATGATGAAGGAAATTCCAAAGATCCAGAAGACTATGATGAATTTGTCTATGTGCAACTGAGAAGTCCTACCGAGAAAATTGTTGAAGAAAATGAAGAAAATATCCAGTTATCAAGAGATGAAGAAGATCATACAGAGCCTACCGAGCCTATATTAGCCAAGTATGTTAGAAGAAATCATGCACCAAGTCAGATTATAGGAGATAAGGAAGATCTAGTGATGATAAGGAACAAACTGAGATAGAGCACATGCTTGATATCTGAATTTGAACCGAGAATAGTAAAAGAGGCATTTAACGGTGAAGGTTGGGTAAATGCTATGATAGAAGAGATTGATCAAATCAAGAAGAATGACACGTGGACACTAATCCCAAGACCGAAGGACAAAAATGTAATCAGTACAAAGTGGATTTTCAGAAACAAGCTAAATGAAAAAGGCGAAGTCATTCAAAACAAAGCAAGATTAGTTTACAAAGGTTATGCACAAGAAGAAGGAATTGATTATGGTGAAAATTTTGCACCTGTTGCTAGACTTGAAGGAGTAAGAACATTGTTGGCCTATGCTGCTTTCAAGAACTTCAAGGTATATCAAATGGATGTCAAATCTGCATTTCTGAATGGAATATTAGAAGAAGAAGTTTTCATTGAACAACCTGAAGGATTTGTTGAAGACAATAATAAAGATCAGGTATGTAAATTGAACAAAGCTTTATATGGTTTGAAACAAGCACCAAGAGCATGGTATGAAAGATTGCACTCTTATTTGATTAAGATTAGTTTTATAAGGACAAGTGAGAACAGAAACATGTACATGAAGACTGATGAAAATGGAATGCTGATCTCAGCCATATTTGTTGATGATATTATATTTTGTGGAAATGACTCTTTATGTAAGAACTTTGGAAATGAAATGAGCAAAGAATTTGAGATGTCATTAATCGGTGAGATAAAGTATTTTATAGGTTTACAGATACTACAAATGAAAAATGAGATTTTCATTACTCAATCCAAGTACATAAAGGAAATCTTGAAGAAATTTGGAATGGATGATTCAAAACCCGTAAGTACTCCTATGACTACCAACTGCAAATTATCAAAGAATGATGAATCTGCATTTGTTGATGAGACACTCTACCAATCCATGATTGGAAAGCTACAATATGTTGTTCACAACAGACCAAACATAGCACATGGAGTAGGTATAGTTGCAAGATTCTCTATAGATCTTAAGAAAACACACATGACAACAATCAAAAGAATTTTTAGATACTTGAAAGGCACAGTGGATTATGACTTAGTATATCAGAAAGGAAATGATTTTGATTTAAAAGTTTATACTGATGCTGATTGGGCAGGCAATATTGATGACAGAAAAAGCACAAGTGGTGGAGCTTTCTTTTTAGGAGAAAGACTAGTGAGTTGGCTTAGTAAGAAACAAGGATGCGTTTCACAGTCAACAATAGAAGCTGAATAGGTTGTTGCAACACTAAATTGTACCAACATTGCATGGATCAAACAACTGTTGGAAGGTATAAATGAGAAAGTTACTGAGCTAGTAACTATATTCTATGACAATACTAGTGTCATTAATATTTCAAAGAATCCTGTTATGCACTCTAAGACAAAGCACATATCTATCAAATATCATTATCTTAGAGAAGAAGCTCAAGAGAAGAAAGTGGTATTGGAATATGTTAGCACAAAGGAGCAAATAGCAGATATCTTCACCAAAACACTACCAAAGGACACTTTTGAATATCTCAGAAGCAAGTTAGGGGTCCTACCCCTATCTTCTACTCACTGACCGAGTTCGGTGAAAGCATCAATCCGATGACTCTATTGAATATCTTTTGGGAATTGATGCTGAGTTATACACTTTAGAATGTTTTCTAAAAGTGTACTGGAATTAATACAAAGAATATTACAGGGAATAGGAATTGAAGACAAATGCTCTGACCGAAACTCAGTTGATACACAACAGCAGGAAATAACGTCTTACATAAATAAATTATGTTTTAGTTCTTTTCTTTTTGGCATTGTTGTCAAAGGGGGAGAAGACCAATATAGGGGAGAAGACCTATCAGGAGAAGACTAAGAGAAAACTGAGCAGACTACAGACTGGAAAGAAGACTGAGAAAATAGGAGAAGTCTAATGTATGGGGGAGAGCATTTCAGCATTTTAGAATCACAACAATCCAAATCTGCTAAGGTCAAATCAATTGGTTTTGCCATCAATGCCAAAGGGGGAGATTGTTGGCAATATTGCATTATAACAGACAATGAAAGATTGTTGGCATTTCTTAAGGATATTGAGAAGGTTGTTGATGATTATGGACATAACTGATTAAAGATGTTTTACTATCTTGATATTATTATTTTGTCATTGATGTCAAGAAATTGATTTTCTAATTCAGTATGATGTTGCCATATCTTGAGAAGTATGATATGAAGATTATAAAGATGTCAGTGGAAGACACAGGAAAGAATATGATGAATAAGGGGATGAATAAGGTATTCAATGGGCAACTACTACCGAGTCAGACAATGATGAGATCATGATGTTTTAGATTGTTTTAACATCATACATATGTTGTAAATTGTAAAGGTTAATACTATACTATGTTATCAACCAAGGAACCTAGTCGATAAACCCTAAGGTTATCGCTATCGGTTAATGAAGGCGGAATGTCTACCGAGTGAAGTTTAGTATTCACTGAGTTGTTATCGAGTTGTAACCGAGCTATAATAGAAAGCATTAAATGTTTACATGCGGTATTTAATGAAAGAAGCTGATGAGCTGGAGCGGATCAATGATTGGTAAGCCGTGGAAGAAGTTTGTTAACGAATCTAAGGCAATGGAAAGTCGGCATGAAGATCTATAGCTCAGATTGAACTGTAATACCCTAGCACAAGTTCCAAGACTATTATGCAAGTTCCAAGGCGGGGTAAAATGTTTTCAGATTGAAAGATGCATTGAACCTGGACAAGATTGAAGATCTGATGGCTATGATTGATCATGGGAAATGTGATCAAGGAGATTAAGCGGTTACCTAATTGTTTATAAATAGGAAACTATTGATAAACAATGTATGCGGGCAAGTGTATGCACAGGAATGCTACATAGTGATTACCGAGCATAGAAGCTTGAAGACCTGTTAGAATAACAGAGTATAGAAGCCTAGCAAATAGACAAGATTAGTTCTATGTCTAGATTGTATTGAAAAAATAGGAATCTGCTTTAGCATTTTAGATGTGAAATTGCAGATAGATTTTTATTACTGTTATTTTGTGAAAGTGACAGAAAATCTCTTAACCGAGTGGACTTAACAGTCTTATATGTAAATCCTCTAGCAAGGTGACATTCTGATTGAGTGTTTGAAATCCTTTGACAAGGTCACTTCTAACAAAGTGAAGATCCTAACAGATCTGAGGGAAATCCCTTAACCGGGTCACATCTAGCAATGTGTTTGTAATCTTTAACAAGATTTTCTTTTAACCAAGCATACTCTAGAAGAGTATATTTCTTAGTGGGTCCGAAATCCCACAGTGGTTTTTCCCTATTTGGGTTTACACGTTAAATCTGGTGTT
This sequence comes from Cryptomeria japonica, assembly GCF_030272615.1. NCBI lineage: Eukaryota > Viridiplantae > Streptophyta > Pinopsida > Cupressales > Cupressaceae > Cryptomeria > Cryptomeria japonica. The sequence continues at coordinate 740,011,745 of NC_081414.1, forward strand.
ATGAGGTTTATATTGTTCATATGCTTTTGAGTTTGAATGTTTGACAGTTTTAGATATATGACTGATATATATGTTACCGAGGTTGAATCTGATGTTTTTATGGATGATTAAGTTTGTATGATTCACCCCCCCCCCCTCTCATCTTGTTGGCTATTGGATCTGTACTTATATTAAGTATCAGAACTATCAAATACATGATGGGAGAAAGAATATATACACTATTGTGGCCAATGGGATGAAGAAAATCTTGTTGCCCTTGGAGGAGCCTTTGAAGAGTTAAGTATGTATGAATTGTGGAATCTGTTTGGTGGATGGAAGGAAATTCCTAGATGGGATGAGATATGAGAATGTGTGTTTTGTCTTAGTTCCTAAGAAGACTGATAATTTGAAGCATGCAGAAGAACAACCAAAAGAGATATAAGAGTTGCTGACAGAGTATGAGGACATCATATCAGATAATGTGCCTGTGTTGGTATTTTGGTATGGTTTTGTCATTGATGTCAACACCTGCTAACACACCTACTTTGGAGATCTAGCAACATTCACCAGCAATCAGTAAACTGTTCAACAATCACCAGTATATTGTTAACCGGCAAGATATAATGTTCACCGATACCTGCAATGACATGGAAGACACTTGGTAATGTCGAAGACATCATGTGGACACTTTTCCTTGAAGTAATATCATTGGTATATTCTTATTTGCATATTTTCTTTTATCGGCAAATAGGTCCAGGTTATCTAGGGTTACACCGACAGGTTTATCTTTTCCAGATCAGCATGGCATGCTATGGAGATGATTTATTATTGTTGTAAATGCATTAAGCTGACATGTTCAATCGGTTATTGCATCAGATATTGTATTATTTGTAAAATGTTTTATTGTAATATCTTGTAGAGCCGACCTACTAAAATTGGTCTTAGGGTATGGTATAAATGTAAGATCTTATTTGTAAGATCAAGTGTGGAATGCGAAAAAGAATTGTAAGAAGGTATATGCGAGATTAAGCAGAGGTATACACGAAGAAATCATTTGAAGGTGAAGCTAGGTTTTTGTAGAAGCATATCAGCATTACACCGGTACTGAATCCAGCATATGAAGATGCTATTTTGTGTAGTACATTCTCATTGGATTTAACCATCCAACTGTAGTTAGTGTGACTCCCATTTGTGTTTGAGCAGTGAGCTCTAAGCTATCGGCCTTTCTGCATGTGCAGACCCCTCTTGTACACTTACTATCTGTAGTAGTATCATCTGATTGTGGGTAAGGTTTCCCACCATGGTTTTTCCCCTTACAGGGTTTCCATGTACAAATATTTGTGTCATGTGTTGTGGCTGACTTTGTGCTTATGTTTCATGCATTAATTCTTACCGGTACAACATTTCCTGTTAACACTGTTTACCGACACAATTAACTGTCTTACCGATATTAAGCAATAAGTTGGTTAATAAGATTTTGGTTTGAATTTATTAGACTATTGATTCACCCCCCCCTCTCAGTTGTCCCCGGGACCTACAATTGGTATCAGAGCATGGTCCTCTTTTTGCAGAAGTTTAACAACTTGAGGAGATCCAATGTCTACTAATTATTTTAGGAAGGATAGTCCTAAACTTGATGGAACCAACTATGGAATATGGAAAATCAGAATGGAGACACATCTGAATTGCATTGGTAAAGACATTTGGGAAGTTGCTAAGAATGGTTATACTGCTGCTATAGCTGGTCAGCCTACTCCTATTACTTTAGGTAAAGATGAAAAAAATGATTGCAAAGCAAGAGAAGCACTTTTGAGCGCATTATCAGATCAACAAATCATGGTATTATCAGATAGATCTACTGCAAAAGCTATTTGGGATCATTTGGAAACACTAAATGAAGGGGATTCCACAGTCAAAATTGCAAAACTTGAAAGCTTATGAGTCAGGTATGAACATTTGAAAATGGAAGAAGATGAAAGAATTTTGGCTTTTATGGAAAGAGTAAATGAAATTGTTTTAGGTATCAAATGTTGTGGAGGAACTTTGAGTGAAGATGAGATTGTTTCAAAAATCTTAAGAGGTTTGCCACCGGCATATAAAATGAAGGTTACTGCTGTTAATGAGCTGAGAACAATGCCTAATACATCAGTAACTAGGGATACATTGATTGGAAAACTTTCAACTTTTGAAATAGAGGAATTTGGTCCTGTTGCTATAAAAACTGATTTGGCCTTCAAAGCATCAACATCATGTACTCCATCTTTTGACAAATCAGACTGGAGAGCCTTTTATGCAAGAGAACTTGAAGAAACTAGGAAGGAGAATGAAGAGCTTGAAGAACTTGAAGCACTATTTGCAAGAAAAATGCTAAAAGGTCCAATTGGAAGTAAGTATGAAGGTAAAGCACCCTTTAAATGTTTCAATTGCAATAAAATTGGTCATATGGCTTCAAGATGCCCTGATAGACATGCTAGACTAAGAGAAGAAGCTAGAAGGACATACAAACCTAATCCTGAATATCAGAGATACAAATTTAAGAAAAACAAAGATAAATCTTGTTACATTGCTGATGAAGGTGTGACTAATGATTCTGATGAGGATCCAGTAGACAACGGATGGGTCTTTGTTGCTATAACAAAAGATCAACCGGTACCTATTGCTCCACCGGTAGAACAAGCCCTAGCAGCTAAAGTTGAATCAAATGATGAATGGATTATTGACTCAGGATGCTCACATCACATGACTGGAGACAAAGGTAAATTCTTGAACTTTCAAGAATACAATGGAGGTTTGGTAAGATTCAGAGATGACAAAGCGTGTTTAATCAAAGGTAAGGGTTCAATATCTCTTAATGGTAAACATAACACTGACAATGTTTACTATGTTGAAGGATTAAAACATAATCTTTTAAGTGTTGGTCAATTAGTTGAGAAAGGTTTTCAGTTACAATTTAAAAATGGAAAATGCAAAATCATGAATAGAATTGGTTTGGAAATTGTAACCGGTAATCAGACTAGAGGTAATATCTTTCATTTGAATAACAGTGAAAAGGCATGCTTAATTGCTCACATAGATGAAAGTTCATCAAAGACCATGTCATGTAAATTTTGATTGCATGGTAAAAATCAGTACTTCTAAGGTAGTTAGAGATCTACCTAAAATTGTGAAACCTCAGAATACAATTTGCAAAGAATGTGAATTTGGAAAATAGGTTAGAACTAGTTTCAAAAGTATTCCAGAAAAATCCAATAATGCTCTTGATTTAATTCACACTGATTTATGTGGTCCGGCTAGAACTAAAAGCTTACAAGGTGATAGATATTTCATGCTAATTATTGATGATTATTCTAGAATGTGTTGGGTTACTTTTCTAAGAGAAAAGTCAGAAGCACTTGGAAAGTTCAAGCTATTCAAAGCAATGGTTGAAAATGAAACCGGTAAGAAAATTAAATGTTTAAGATCAGATCAAGGAGGAGAATTCACATCTAGAGATTTTAATACATTCTATGAAGTGAATGGAATCAAAAGACAGTTATCAGCACCTCGGACACCACAATAGAATGGAGTTGTTGAAAGGAAAAACATAACTATTTTGGATGCAGCAAGAAGTATGTTACCAGAAGCAAATCTACCACATGTGTACTGCAGAGAGGCAGTAAGCACTGCTGTCTATACATTCAACAAAGTTCACATCAAAGTTGAAACTGGTAAGACCCCTCATGAACTATGGTTTGGTAATACTCCTACACTTAAGTATTTCAGAATTTTTGGAAGTAAATGTTATATTAGAAGAGATGAGTATATTGGCAAGTTTGATCCTAGAAGTGATGAAGGAATATTTCTTGGTTATTCATCTAAGAGTAAAGCTTATAGATGTTTTAATAAAAGATTACAGAAAATTGTTGAGAGTACAAATGTAAAGATTGATGAACAATTCAGAGGAACTTCAAGGTATATAGACTTTGAACCGGTAACAGAAATTATGACAAATGAACCAAAAGTAAATCCACCAGTACAAAATGATGACCCAGTTACTCCAGTATCATCAGAGGATACCATAGTAATTGAAGAACAACAACAGACCAAGACACCCTGGTATGTAAGACTGAATCATTCTAAAGATCAGATAATTGGAAGCAAATTTAAAGGAGTCATGACAAGAGGAAGATTGACAAATGAAGAGGTATGTCTTATTTCTCAAATTGAACCATTATCTATCAATGAGGCATGTGAAGATAAATTTTGGATTAAAGCTATGGAAGAAGAATTAGGACAAATTGAGAAAAATAATACTTGGACATTAGTTCCCCGACCTGAAAATAAAAATGTAATTGGAACCAAATGGGTATTTAGGAACAAACTCAATGAAGATGGTAAGGTTGTCAGGAATAAAGCAAGACTAGTGTGTAAGGGATATTCTCAGAAAGAAGGAGTTGATTACAATGAAACCTTTGCACCGGTAGCCAACATTGAAGTAGTTAGATTATTCTTAGCCCTTGCAACTCACAAGGATTACAAAGTTTATCAAATGGATATTAAATGTACATTTTTGAATGGAGATCTTGAAGAAGAAGTTTATATTGAACAACCTGATGGATTTTCTTTGACAGATAACAATGATATGGTTTGCAGATTAAGAAAAGCTCTGTATGGACTAAAACAAGCTCTAAGAGCCTGGTATGCAAGATTGGATAAGTATCTCTTAAAAATTGGTTTTACTAAAGGAAATGCAGATAGCAATTTATATTACAAAGTAACTAATGATGACATTTTGATTATGGAAGTATTTGTTGATGATATAATCTTTGGAGGAGAAGATGGTTTATGCAAAGAATTTTCTCTTAAAATGTAGCATGAATTTGAAATGTCTATGATTGGAGAAATAAAATTCTTTTTAGGATTGCAGATTTTACAGACTGATAAAGGCATATTTTTGAGTCAATCTAAGTACTTGAAAGAACTACTCAAGAAATTTGGGATGGAGAACTCTAAACCGGTAAGCACACCTATGACTACAAATGACAAATTATCTCAAAGGGATGAATCTACACCTATTAATCCAGCTAGATACAAATCTATGATAGGAGGTTTACTGTATTTGACACAAACCAGACCTGATATTATGAATGCAGTATGTATAGTTTCTAGATTTTAGAGTAATCCCAACGAAAATCATGAATCAATAGTAAAAAGGATTTTCTAGTACTTACAAGGCACAACAAATCTTGGATTATGGTATCCTAAAGATGAAAATTTTGATCTATATGCATACACAGATGCAAATTGGGTAGGAGATGTGGATGATAGAAAGAGAACCACTGGAGGAGCATTCTTTCTTGGAAAGAGATTAGTTTCTTGGTTAAGTAAGAAACAAAGTTGTACATCTTTATCAACAGCAGAATCAGAATATGTTGCAGCAGCAACAAACTGTACACAGGGACTTTGGCTTAAGCAAATGTTGAAAGACAAAGGTAAAATGTAAGGAACCTATTACTATATATTGTGATAACACTGCAGCAATTGATATATCTAAGAATTCAGTATTACATTCTAAAACAAAACATGTTTCTATCAAATTGAATTTTCTAAGGGAAAAAGTTGAAGAAAAAGAAATAAAACTGGTTTATGTGAATACTAAAGAACAACTTGCAGATATTTTTACAAAACCTTTGCCTAAGGAAACTTTTGAGTATCTCAGAGATCAGCTCGGAGTCTTACCTCCACCGGTAGAGACTTAGACAGTTGATGATTGTCATCAACCAGCAGAATTAAATGGACAAATCTTTTATTCCGGTATTTGATGAGGAAGCTACTTCTCAGGGGGAGTAGTTGGTATATTGAATTGGTTGGTATTTTGTATGAACTTGACCTTTTGTAACTTTGGCATTTGATGTCAAAGGGGGAGAGATATATGGAAAAACATTAAAGAAAAATATATGGAAAAATGCATTATCTTTTTGAGGAGAGATTGGTATTGTAAATAAATCTTTGCATAAACACATATTACTCCCAGGGGGAGAATTGGTTTTTGTACTTGGCATTTCTATTTTGGCACTTTGATGGTTTTTCCATCTTGTGTTGCCATCAATGCCAAAGGGGGAGATTGTTGGTATTTTGGTATGGTTTTGTCATTGATGTCAACACCTGCTAACACACCTACTTTGGAGATCCAGCAACATTCATCGACAATTAGTAAACTATTCAACAATCACTGGTATATAGTTAACCGGCAGGATATAATGTTCACCGGTACCTGCAATGACATGGAAGACACTTGGTAATGTCGAATACATCATGTGGACACTTTTCCTTGAAGTAATATCATTGGTATATTCTTATTTGCATATTTGCTTTTACCGGCAAATAGGTCCAGGTTATCTAGGGTTACACCGGCAGGTTTATCTTTTCCAGATCAGCATGGCACGCTATGGAGATGATTTATTATTGTTGTAAATGCATTAAGCCGACATGTTCAATCAATTATTGCATTAGATATTGTATTATTTGTAAAATGTTTTATTGTAATATCTTGTAGAGCTGACCTACTAAAATTGGTCTTAGGGTATGGTATAAATGTAAGATCTTATTTGTAAGATCAAGTGTGGAATGTGAAAAAGAATCGTAAGAAGGTATATGCGAGATTAAGCAGAGGTATACACGAAGAAATCATTTGAAGGTGAAGCTAGGTTTTTGTAGAAGCATATCAGCATTACACCGGTACTGAATCCAGCATATGAAGATGCTATTTTGTGCAGTACATTCTCATTGGATTTAACCATCCAACTGTAGTCAGTGTGACTCCCATTTGTGTTTGAGTAGTGAGCTCTAGGCTATTGGCCTTTCTGCATGTGAAGACCCCTCTTGTACACTTACTATCTACAGTAGTATCATCTGATTGTGTGTAAGGTTTCCCACCGTGGTTTTCCCCCTTATAGGGTTTCCATGTACAAATATTTGTGTCATGTGTTGTGGTTGACTTTGTGCTTATGTTTCATGCATTAATTCTTACCGGTACAACATTTCCTGTTAACACTGTTTACCGGCACAATTAACTGTCTTACCGATATTAAGCAATAAGTTGGTTAATAAGATTTTGGTTTGAATTTATTAGACAATTGATTCACCCCCCCCCCTCTCAGTTGTCCCTGGGACCTACAGCCTGATGGATTACCACAAGTGAGAAGTATCAATCATTGCATGGACCTGATTCCCAGAGCTAGTTTGCTAAACAAAGTTGCACACTGGATGACATTGACAAAGAATGAAGAGTTGAATAGAAAAGTGTAGGAATTGTTGAAGAAAGGTTTGATCAGAGAAAGTTTGAGTCCTTGTGTAGTACCAGCAGTATTAGCACCTAAGAAGAATGGAGAATGAAGGATGTGTACCAATTCTAGAGAAATAAACAAGATTATAATGAAATACCGATTTCCTTTTCCTTGGATGGATGACATAATGGACTGTTTGAGTGGAGCAAAATAATTTACAAAGATAGACTTTAAGAAAGGATATCATCAGATCGAGATTAGAGAAGGAGATGAGTGGAAGATAGCATTCAAGACAAATGAAGGACTGTATGAGTGGTTGGTGATGCCTTTAGGGTTAACTAATTGTTGGCATTTTGATGATGTTGTGATTGTCATTGATGGACACACACTTGCTTTGTGTACACTTTCTTGATGTATGAGTTATGCTCAACCGATAATTGTTCCAACCGGTATTATGTATTATAGTCTTTAGACTATCGGTGTTTTGCAGAAGATGTTTACCAGTCACAAATTGACTGAAGACCCAAAGCGGTATGAAGACCTCAAGCTGTTCGAGGATCACAAGCGGTATGAAGGAACAAAGTGGTAGTTAACATTTTTCCAATCTTCATTTTTGACAACCGGTAATCGGTAAATTGTATGAACCGGTATTACTCTGTGATGAGTTACCAACCGGTATTTCTGTGATGAGTTATCATCCAGTGACACTTTTGCAGTGATTTTGTGTCGTGTTACCAAATGTGTCTAGATGCACTGAACCTAGGAACATGTAATTTAATCCTATTGGACCGACATGAAATCAGACTCCTTTATAAGGACATCATATCTAGGGTTTTACATGATGATGAGGGTTTTGTATGTGCGATCATAGAAGAGAAGATTAGGTCTGTGTGAAGAGTAGGAGAGTGGAGATATTGGAGACTGAAGTAATGCTAAAATGCATTAACAGTGGGCTATCAAGGATCTAACCAAGCATATTATGCTAGTATCTAGATCACTGACTTGTTGATTACTCACATCTTCGACAAGTCTGAAACCCTTAACCACGTAGGCCTAGCAAAGACTTTGAAAATCCTCTAGCAAGTGGTTCACAACTGTGAATCTGAAATCCTCTCACAAGGTAGTCTTTAACAGGACTTATCTCCTAACATAGATCTAGATTCCTAACAGGATCTGTTCTGGTGAAGAACATTGTATGACCTTAACCAGTCTGGTTTCTATTCTACAGATAGTTACTTGTGAGTTTCTGCTCACCGTGGTTTTTCCCATTTGGGTTTCCACGTCAAAACATCTTGTGTTATGGTGATTGTGCTCTTGTGGGTGAATACTTTGTTTTCTATTTGGTTTGCATTTATCTTAACTGGTTTATTAGTGAATTTGTTGTACCGGTTATCTGCTAAACTATTTAGAAGTTTGTATTCAACATTTTTTGGTATACTAATTCACCCCCCCCCTCTTAGTATTCATCAATTGTTATCAGAGACAACCTTTCTATAAGTCTAACCACTTGGAAGGAGATATGGGGGAATACACTATGAGGGAACTTACTCATCGTCTCACTCAGACTGAGAGAGCCTATGATGAACTCAAAGTCAAGTATAAAGCCTCTCTAGAAAAAAGAAGAGAGCATGCTGAGAAACTAATGGAGCTTACTGAAAATAATTCTTCTGATGAAGCAAACATGGATGCCCTAGTTGAAGAAGTTGAAAAATTGAATGAATCTAATGCCAACCTGAGATGGGAACTGGAAGGACTGACTATCAGAATGTGTCAAGAGCTTGAGAACCGAAGGAAAGCTGAAGATCTGGTAAAAGACAAAGATCATGAGATCTCTAAGATGAAGCAAGAAATTAGTGCCCTTACCACTCATCTCCAAGAGAGTAAAGTGGAAAAAGAAGAAATGCAAGGTGAACTAAACATGGCTATCTCTGAGAATGCAACTTTAAAAGAATCCAATGCTTCTATTTCCAAAGAACTCACTGAGTCAAAAGAGATACTTGCCAAATTCAATCAGAGTACTGCTAAGCTAGAGCAAAAGCTTGAATCGACAAAACCGGTAAAGAATACCACTAGACTTGGTTTCTCCGATTATGAGGAAGGTGAGACCTCTGGAACAAAAGATGTAGCATCAAAGAAGCAACCAACATAAAACGACGAAGGTAAGCAAAAGTTTAAACCTGTTTTCTTTAATTGTCTCAAAGAAGAACATACTGCTAATGTGTGTAGAAGCAGGGCCTACAATAACTTTCCTTATTTTTTAAAACAATAAGCCGAGATGCAATAGATTCAATGGAAACTGTTATGCATACAAAAAGTTTGGGCATAGAGCATTTGAATGCAGGTCTATTTTGTAGAACACTGGGAGATACCCTCCAACGACTCAAAGAGTTATCCCAGACCCCAATGTGAACTGAAATCCAAACCGATATAATGCCTATGACCATCAGTCAAGTGGTGGTGGATATCAAGCGACAACTGGTTGGAGAGAAACATGTTTGATCTGTCATGGTAGCGGTCACACTGCTGCAACATGAAGAAGGAAGAATGGTAGTAAGAACAATGGACTATGGAGAACACCTAGAATGGTATGCTATCATTGCAACAAACTGGGACACACTGCTAGAACCTGCAGAATGAGAAAGAACCCATCAAATAATATACCGATCACTCCAAAAGGGAAGATTGATGTTGAAACCGTTCAAGTGGGAATGAATAAAACATGGAAAAAGAAACCTGAAGAAGTGTCACAAGATGAATCAGTTTCTGCACCTAGTGTGGAAGTCTCTGAACCAGTAAACTGAGCTTCAGAAAAGCTTAGGGGGAGCATATCGGTGAAATATTTGAACCCCCAGTTTATATTCATAAAGACCTTAACCGGTATATGTTACCTGTCAATCGATAGAAGATTTTGAAGTGGTAAAAGGAAAAATTAGGGTTTGTACCCTAGCGGTGGAGCATTTATTATGGTAGGTGAAAGATTGTTTAAAAGGGATTTTTGATGCCATTTTCACTTATCTGTTTTCGAGCGAAGAATTTTCAAGTGCAGAGCGATAAAAAGAAATTAGTCAAGCGATTCAAAGTAAATTTGAAATCTTGTAGAAGAATCCAGAGATCATTTTCAATCAGTCAAGTGAAGAACATCGAGCAGTAATCCAGCAACCGAAGTGGTGTGTTGTGAGCGACATTGCAAAACCCTAAATTTCAAAGTGTGAAGGTATTTCTCAAAAAAATTATCTCTCATTTAATCATGGCTTCTGCATCGCACTCCAGTTCTAGTGCACCTATAGACTCAAGGAATTTTATTCAAAAGAAGATGAAATACAATTCCCTATCCCAGATACCCATTGGAGTCATAGTTGAGGAAGATATTTCAGCTTATATTGATTGCAAATTGGAGACCTAGGATCCCTAGTGATCTATTCTCAACTAGGTCCATTCTATGGGGATGACAAGAAAATCAAACCGGAATATAACATTCTAGAAAGGAAGAAACTACACAATGCAGTTTATTTTCTTGAAGAGTTCACGGAAGATCACATCCGCATCATCTTGAGCAGAGTACATGGTGATAAAATGTACCTCGAGTAGACGCATGATATCACACCAGAAGCAATTCATGCCGTCACCGGTTTCTATAACATTGGTGAGGTGCCAGCTTTAAGGAAGGTCATCAAGACTGAAATGACTAAGCTCACTGGTTCTTTGAGCGACCAATGGGGAATGACTGTCAACCCCATCAAAGATGACTTGGTTAAGTATGCTTGCATGGTGATCGGCTACCGGGTGTTTTATGCCAGCAGAATAACTCTGTTCTTGCTACTGTAGTAAATGCCACCTATAGAATGATTCAGGAACACACCTCATTTAATTTGTGTACCTATGTGCAGAAGCAATTGCTATTGAACCTGAAGTCCATTAAACAGGATAAAGCTTTAAGGTTCAGGTTTAGACATCTCTTGGTCGGCCTATTTTTCTACTTTCAAGGCTATTTTCCTAGAGTAGGTGATATTCAATGGTCTTCTAACCAACCAGTTACTAAGCAAATTAGGGAAAGTCTCCAAGTGGTGGGAACTGGATATCCCGAAGTTCTGAATAAATATTTTGATGAATTCAGGCAGAAAATGAGCCAAAGGATGAGGATTTCTGGAGATATTGTAAAGAAATATGAAGATGACATCTGCTTTACCATAAAGGTAGATGAATGCATAATGGAAGCGGTAGAGCCAAGAAAGGAAGCAGTAGAACCTATGGGGTATGAAGTAATGTATGACATGTTAGATAGGTATGCCTCTACCCTACTTGCCTCACCTTTAGATGCAAATAAAAAGCGAACCGACACCTACTTAGAGAGGGTAACACCGGTTGAAGATCCTACTATGAAAAAGGGCAAGGCAGTGCCATCGGTATCGACACTGGTTACCTCAGCAAGTCCTAAAGTGACCAAACGATCACCTGCCAAGAAGAAACCAAAAGTTGCACCTGCTAAAGTATTTGAGAGGAAGAGGAAGACCAAAAACAACTCACCAGAGTCAGAGGATACCGAACCGGAAGTGCAGCCTAAGAAAACCTGACAATCAAGCAAGAAGGCTAAGTCTATCAATAATGCACCTGCATCATCAACATCGGTAAATATAGACATCTCTTCTTATAAGCCTCTGACACATTGTCAAAGGACTTTAAAGAATATTAAGAGAAAGGTGTTTGATGACTTAAAAGAATATTCTGATGATTTTTCTGATAATGAGAAGGAAGAAGTAGAGCAGGAAATGATAAAATATCTGTGTATGAATGACCAGTTGCCATCTGAAATTAGATCGGTGACACCTGATTTTTTATACAATTATTTGTACAATAAATGGTGCATTTCCATTGAGAAAGAATAGGAAATAAGGGAGATAATCTTTTCTCTGTACTTTCCCGATGCCTCCAATTTTGAATTGTTTGAGATAATGGACAAGAATAAAGTTCTCTTCTTCATGAGAAGAATAAGACTCAGGCTACTAGAAGGCAGAACCTCTAAAGTGGAGAAGGACACTCATCTACATGCCAAAGTTGTTGTCCAGTTACTTCAAGTGTCTGAGGCCATCAAGAAGGCCGAACAAGAACCTAACCTATCCTCAGCCAAACCGGATGAGGTATTTGATGGTGAAGGAGAAAGAGTTACTGAACAGGTTGACGATATTGATGTTGATGAATTGGATGTTGAAGATGTCACTCCGAACACAGAGAAGGAGAAACGGGATAAAGAAAAAGTAGAAAAGGAGAAATTGGACAAGGAAAAGGCTGATAAGGAGAAAGTGGAGAAAGAGGAAGAGAAAAAGAAAGAGGAAGAGAAAAAGAAAGAGGAAGAGAGAAAGAAAGAGGAGGAGAAAAAGAAAGTAGAAGATAAGAGGAAACAAGAAGAGGAAAAGAGGAAAGAAGAGGAGAAGAGGAAAGAAGTGGAGAAGAAGAAAGAAGAGGAGAAAAAGGAGGAAGAAGATAAGAAGAAGGAGGAACTGAAGAAGAAACAAGAAGAGGACCAAAAGAAGAAAGAAGAAGAAAAGAAAAGAGCAGCTGAGGAGAAGGAAGCAGAAAGAGCCAATCAAGAGGAGACTCCCAAGGCAACCGATGGTCAAGCCAAACTGGTTGACATTGCCAATCCTATTGATCTCCAATCATAGATGAATCGAAGTTGCTCCAAAGCATAAAGCTTGCACAAGAACGATTGGAAGCATTGAGGAGGAAGAAGGAACAAGATGTTATTCAAACTGTGGTTGACACTCTTACCAATTTGATTCCCAGTACTAACCTCCCCAGTACTGATTCCTCTCTATCAAAGCTTAAATTTTTATGTACCATTGTAGAGGACTAGGTCCAATGCCTGGAAGAAGTTGCTGAAGAAAATGCAAAGAAGAAGCATGAAAAGGCACTCAACACTGCCTTAGTCAAGAAACTGAATGAGCTCCAGTCTCAACTTCAGAAACAACATAAGGATATAAGTGTTGCTATGGATGAGGGCAAACTCCTGTTGAGCAAAATCAGCTAACCCCATCTATTTTGCGATGATGTGTTCACACAAAAAGATAAACTCCATTTAGATTTCCAGGCATACATAAGCAACTTCAAGATGCCATATGATTCCTTCACTACATATGGGAAAATAGTTCATCATTATCAGCTTCAGTCTACCAGGATAGAATTAGAGATCAGTAATCGGTCAAGAGATTTGCAGGAGCTTCAACTGGTCTTATTACCCAGACTGCAAATTCTTCAAAAGTGCTTTCTCAATCTGGAAGCCTTAACAGTCACTCAAGAGATGAGTACCATTGATGCCATGGAAGAATAGGTATCTCAGATGTAGACTAAAAGTGAGGTTGCTACCTCATTACTTGAGTCATGGTCATTAGCCATGAAGACTTTTTTGCAGGATTTAAAATATGTTTTTGATAAGTTTCATTCCTTATTGTCATAAACATTTACTCAATTTTAATGATAATGAGAAATAGGGGTTATTTTGCAGTACTTTATCATTGTTGGCAAAGGGGGGTGGTATTTAAAATTTTGATGAATGTTACCATTTCATGTATACTTTCATATTACCTCTTTAAGGGAGTAGTATACATTGTAATTTCTGCAAAAGGGATAGTGTATATGCCTAGGGGGAGTAATTTTGCATATGGCATATTTTTGTTGTAAAAACACTTAGATGTCAAAATTTTCCTAAGTGTTGCCATCAATGCCAAAGGGGGAGATTGTTGGCATTTTGATGATGTTGTGATTGTCATTGATGGACACACACTTGCTTTGTGTACACTTTCTTGATGTATGAGTTATGCTCAACTAGTAATTGTTCCAACCGGTATTATGTATTGTAGTCTTTAGACTATCGGTGTTTTGCAGAAGATGTTTACCGGTCACAAATTGACTGAAGACCCAAAGCGGTATGAAGACCTCAAGCGGTTTGAGGATCACAAGCGGTACGAAGGAACAAAGTGGTAGTTAACATTTTTCCAGTCTTCATTTTTTACAACTGGTAATCGGTAAATTGTATGAACTGGTATTACTCTGTGATGAGTTACCAACCGGTATTTCTGTGATGAGTTATCATCCACCGACACTTTGACGGTGATTTTGTATCGTGTTACCAAATGTGTCTAGATGCACTAAACCTAGGAACTTGTAATTTAATCCTATTGGACCGACATGAAATCAAACTCCTTTATAAGGACATCATGTCTAGGGTTTTACATGATGATGAGGGTTTTGTATGTGCGATCATAGAAGAGAAGATTAGGTCTATGTGAAGAGTAGGAGAGTGGAGACTGAAGTAATGCTGAAAAGAATTAACAGTGAGCTATCAAGGATGTAACCAAGCATACTATGCTAGTATCTAGATCACTCACTTGTTGATTACTCACATCTTCGACAAGTTTGAAACCCTTAACCGGGTAGAATCTGCTTTAGCATTTTAGATGTGAAGTTGCGAGTGATAGTATTAGGATTTGAGGAGTTGAATACCTTGTATGATGATGACCTAGATTTTGCAGAACCTTGGAGAGCATGTAGAGAACTGGTTATGGTAGATAGAAGTTGTTGGCATTATAACAGACAAGGAGAGATTGTTGGCATTTCAATAAGGATATTGAGAAGGTTGTTGATGATTATGGATATAACCAATCAAGGATGTTTTACTGTCTTAATATTATTATTTTGTCATTGATGTCAAGAAATTGATTTTCTAATTTAGTATGATGTTGCCATATCTTAAGAAGTATGATTTGATGAGTATAAAGATGTCGGTAAAAGACACAGAAAGAATGTGATGAATAAGGGGAGAAATAAGTTATTCAATGGGCAACTATTACCGAGTTAGACAATGATGAGATCATGATGTTTAGATTGTTCTGATATCATACATATGTTATTGATTGTAAGGTTAATACTATACTATGTTACCGAGCAAAGAACTTAGTCGGTAAACCCTAAGGAACCTAGTCGGTAAACCCTAAGGTTATCACTATCAGTTAATAAAGGCAGAATGTCTACCGAGTAAAGTTTAGTATTTACCGAGTTGCAACCAAGTAGTAACAAAATGCATTGATTGAATAACAGTATTATTTAATGAAGGAAGCTGATGAGCTGGCTATGATTAAGTGATTGGTATGCCGTGAATGAGGTTTGTTAAAGAATCTATGGCAAAGGAAAATTGGCAGAAAGATCTACAACGCAGATTGAACTGCAATACCCTAGCACAAGTTCCAAGAAATTTATGCAAGTTCCAAGGAAGGGTAAAACGTTTTCAGATCGAAGGATACATTGAACCTAGTCAAAGTTTGAAGATCTGATGGCTATGATTGATCATGGGAAATGTGATCAAGGAGATTAAGCAGTTAGCTATTGTTTATAAATAAGGAACTGTTGATAAACAATGTATGTGGGCAAGTGTATGCACAAAGATGCTACGTAGTGATTACCGAGCACTGAAGCTTGAAGACCTATTTTGAATAATAGAGTATAGAGCCCAGTAGATGGACAAGAGTAGTTCTATGTCTATATTGTATTGAGCAAATAAGAATATGCTTTAGCATTTTAGATGTGAAGTTGTAGATAGATTTTTATTACTGTTATTTTGTAAAGTAACAAAAAATCTCTTAACCGAGTGGACTTAACAGTCTTATTTGTAAAACCCTCTAGCAAGGTGACATTCTGATTGAGTGTTTGAAATCCTTTAACAATGTCACTTCTAACAAGGTGAAGATCCTAACAGATCTGAGGGAAATCCCTTAACTGGGTCACATCTAGCAATGTGTTTGTAATCTTTAACAGGATTTGCTTTTAACCGAGCATACTCTAGAAGAGTATATTTCTTAGTGGGTCCAAAATCCCATAGTGGTTTTTTCCTATTTGGGTTTCCACATTAAATCTGGTGTTATGAGTGTTATGATGTTCATATGCTTTTGAGTTTTCATGTTTAGCAGTTTTGGTTATATTACTGAAGTATATGTTACCGAGGTTGAATCTGATGTTTTTATGGAAGATTAAAGTTGTATGATTCAGCCCCCTCCCTCTCATCTTATTAGCTTGGCATCTGTACTTAACATTAAGTATCAGAACTATCAGAAGTAAGTGGTTGGATTAATTCATTCGGGATGGTATGTTGTTCAGAGCAGCTCAGTTGTGCATATCTAAGAGTTCCATGAGGTAGAATCTGATAAAGGAGAATCATAGTGGAGGATTAGCTAGACACTTTGTTGTTGATAAAATAATAGAATTGGTGAGTGAGCATTACTTTTGGCCCCATATTTATAAGGATGTTAGGAAATATGTGCAAAGTTGTAGAGTTAGTCAAGTTGCAAAGGGTAGTAGTAAGAATGTAGGATTGTATAAGCCTTTGACAACACCAAAGAGACCTTGGGAGGATATCAACATGGATTTCATACTAGGATTGCCTAAAACACAGAGAGGGAATGGTTCTATATTTGTGGTAGTGGATAGATTCTCTAAAATGGCTCATTTCATACCTTGTAAGAGAACATCAGATGCAGTGCATATAGTTGACCTATTTTTCAAGGAAGTGGTGAGATTGTATGGATTACCTAAGAGCATATTTTCAGACAAAGATACTAAGTTTGTTGGTTATTTTTGGAGAACACTTTGGAAGAAGATGAAGACAAATTTGAAGTTTAGTTCTACTTTTCACACACAGACTGATGGATAGATAGAGGTAGTTAACTGGAGCTTGGGAAATTTGTTAAGATGCTTAGTTGGAGACAAAATCAAAAGTTTGGATTTGATTCTTGCACAAGCAGAGTTTTCCTACAATAATTTAGTAAACAGGAGTACCAGAAGGACACCTTTTGAGATTGTTATTGGAGTACACCCTAGAGGTATACAAAAATTAAGAGATATCAGTATTGAAGACTAGATAAGTTCAGAAGCACAAGAATTTGCAGATCACATAAAGGACTTGCATATTCGAGTTAAGCAGTGTAATGCCCCGCCAGAAACCCTAAAGGAAAAACCACACTACAAGGCAACTAAAGGGTACAACAATTTTTTTTAAAACAAGATTAAGTGCATTCATTATAACAATGCACGTATAACAACACAAGTAGAAGTCTAACCATGACATCCTAAAGGGTTACCAACAAAGATTACTTCGAATTAAAACTACACCACAAAGTTAATCCAATTATCCATCTAAATTAGGGAAAGTCAATTACGATTAATTAACTCAAACTCAAAAACTGATTCCAAATGGATAGGTTTAAAGAGTTACAATATATATAATTCCAATGATTCATTTTTACATAAGATGCAAGATAACTGAAATAACATACATTCCATTGAACTTTAAATTACAACATTCCATAAATTACATGGCTTCAATAGAACAAATTAAGTACATAGGTTACAATGCCAAGGTTACAAATTTTAAAGATACAATGACGTCAAGGTCACAATAGTACAATATTCTCGAACATGAGTTGATACAAGAGTCACGAACCAAGAACCACCAGCGAAGCTGATCCTTGCAAGAAGGTAAGAACAAAGATATCCGATGGGAAGTGGAACTACCACCCGACCATGTGATCCCATAATGGAACCACCCCACCGTGCTAGGAGATAGAAGAAGACCCTCAAGAAAGCAATAAGACAAGTACGACAGTACACAGGACTGCGCAGAACTCAAGTGACTCAACTCACAAACACAAGTGACCCTAAAGAGAGAGTGTCATCACATGGCTTAAGATGGTTACCCTAGCTAGGTCTCCATAGGGCCCGGCCCCCATCCTGGGTTATCTTGGTAACCTCTCTTGAACCCCCGGCTCCATCTAAGTATCATGCGGACCCTACCAACCTTTCGTGAAGACAAGGTGATAGGTTTGCCATTCTAGGCCTTCCCACAACACCTTGAGCCTATACGAGCACTCAACCATGTGCGGGGTACAATATCTTAATTAAATTAATAAATACCCACCCCCTAATCAATTTTTAGGTTATCACTTGTTAACTAACTTTCGAGGGGTTATCCTGCCATCCACTTCGGGTGCGGCCCCCGCCTGAAAGCCACTCTCTCTCCTAGGACACTAATAGGAAAGGTCTCTCTATGACAACTCTATGGCGAAATTGACAGCCATAAATAATCTTGACATAACACAAGTGAAGGATCCACAATCATTAACCCAGGATTGACCATATGAAACACATAACACACAATGACTCACATCCACAAGGTTTTTACGACACCTGACTAAGGGGGTATACATCATACGACATAAAGACAACTCACCAGAATTGCAACGAAATTTAAACTTGACTGCAATTACTATAACACGAGATCCTAAACAAGCAATCTTTTCTTAAAGCAGTCAAAAGCATAATTCACTTGCAATAAAGAATTCCAGAAATAAAGAAATCACATCTATATTAATATAAGGAAATGATGAAGTCATATGTCTAATAAAATTAATTGAAACCACATTTAAAATTTAACCCCCCCAATCATTTGATCATGATTAAACTACAATTAACCTGAGTTGGCTATAAGCATGATCTAAATTTAATTCCAAATTAAACATGTATATATAATAATATAATATAATATAATTTCAATATAAATATATATTCATCGAATATAATATTATATGATTATATTATATTAACATATATATAAAAAAATAATATTTAATTCTAAAATAAATCACATTTATTTCCAATAATCATGATTAAGCTTTTATTTTCCAAAATACATAAATAAAACAATAATCAAAATAATATATATATATATATATATATATATATATATTATTATTTTTAAACTTAAAAAAAAATAATTAAAAAAAAACATTGTTTCTTTTTCTGAATGGACGGTGCCCCTGCTGCTACCAAACGGTAGCAGGTGCTACCACAGGGTAGCAGGCGCTACCATATGGTAGCACTGCTACCGTGGGGTAGCAGGCTCCGCCTCCCCCTCCATTTTTATTTTTTTTTCTAAATCTTTTTTCTTTTTAAATTTCAATTCATAAAAATGAATTAACATAGATTTTAATTCTCTATTCTGCATACTTTGAGACAACAAAGTTAAATAAAACACAATCAAATTAATTAATTCTTTTAAAATTGAATAAAACTAGCATATCAAATTTAGTCACTGGTAAAGAATTTTGCCAGAAAACACAATCTCTGAGGCAAAACAGAGATGAGAAAATAGCTTCTCAAAACAAACTATTTCATTCCCAAAATCAAATTGATTCCCATTCCCCAATTCAATTTTTTTTGCCAAACAAGAATGGGAAAAGAAGAATTAAACTTAGAATTTTCCCCAATTTTGAAAATTACCAAGAAGAAATTTTTTTTTAAACAAATGAAGACATAAGGGAAAAAAATCTTGGCAAAATTTTGCCAACATGATTCTACCAATTTCACAAAATTAAAAAGCTACAATTACTAGGAACCAAATTCCTTGCATAAACAAAATGGAAGAATGGAATTTAAACCACAATTTTTCCATGAAGTAACTTAGGGAGAGATTGAAGTTGCATTTTGATAACAAAATGGACTGAGACATTTCAATAAACCTCATAGCAACTAAACCCATAACTCAACAATCATTTAATTAATCTTTCTACAACATCCAGAAATTGGGAAAGAAGCATGAATTTTTTTTAAATAAACAAGTAGAGTTCAACCAACCTATGGAGCTTCCAAGAATAAATTTGTGAGCTTCTATCCTTCAACGGAATTCCAAACCAAAATCAAAATCTTCCTTCCAAACAATTTTCCAGAATTTCCCCTTTCAAAACAAGCATCCTCTTCCAAAACAAGCCCTCCTTCTTTCAAAAATATTTTTAGGGATAAATAGGGAAAATATCTTAACTTAAGCTTTTTAGGTTGAAATATTTTTCTCATGAAAACATTTAAATAAACAAATTAACTTTTTCTATTTTCCTTCAAAAGTAATTGGGGAATTTCTTCCCCCTCTTTTTTTTTTTTTTTGAAAAAATACATTTCTCTCATAATGAAATTTAATTAACTTTTTCAACAAAAGTAAAAATCAATAATTTAACTCTATTTTTGTTTTTCTTTAAATCTAAAAGCAATAGAAGTAACTTTATATATTTTACTTTTTCCATTTGATTTAAATGTAGTTACTTTTCCAGAATAAAACAATTATTGATTTAAATCTAATAAATTAACCCAATAAGCTAAGTTCATAACACAAAGGCATAATAATGCATAAATTGCTTATACCAACTATGAAATGCCAGCTTAAACTCAAATAAATAATCACACCCACTATGACACACAAACCGAGAAAAAATACAAGAAACATAAGAAGACTCTCAAAACGTCACACAAACAAGACTCGAAGGCCAAAAAAAAGGAACAGATGACCGATTGACGACACTCACAAGAGTAGACCGAGGGTAAGAATTAGGGTCAACAACTATCTCCTCCACTCCCATCGGACATATAAGGCTCGCTCAGACCTGTGAAACCAGGTGGAGATGATACCCCGTACCTACCTGGTACTTGTACCTGCAATATCTTGCATCATCGAATCACACATGCATGTATATAAATATAGAATCCACGACACACACACCGATGAAGGAGAATCGCGACATTCCCTGTCTCACGAAAGTGAGTGAAGGAAAATCGTCCCCTTGCATCCAATACAATCGCAGACACGCAACATATAATTACACATTGCATAGATAAAGTAAAGTGTCAATGTATAGCAATAATCCATAAAATACCACAAATCACCAGTACTGGAATACAGAAAATAACTCATACATCTCATATCCAAATAAACATGAAATAATATCAAATACATCTGAATAATGTTTAGCAGAAATGTATCAACTGAAAAGTAAACTGCAACAAAATATCAGTCTAATAAGTCCAATCGAGAAGGGGTATTACATTCTCCCCCCCAAAACTAGGCTTACTCCTGGAAGCCTAAAACAGATAAGAATATAGCTCTCTCATCTTCGTTGCATCTTCCCAAGTCGCCAAGGTCTCATCATTTGGGTCCCATAGGACCCTTAACTGGTCGATGGTGCGACCCTTGAAGGTCAAATCCTGACGCTGAAGAATTCACACAGGCTCCATGGAAAGCTACCCATCCTCGACCTGCAAAGTGTTTCAATCAAGAACATGAGTCACATTAGGGTGATAAGGTCGAAGAACTGAAACATGAAAGACATCGTGGATGCAGGATAGAATCGGTGGCAAGGAAAGATGGTAGGCAACAAGTCCTATCCTCTCAAGGATCTCAAAAGGGCTAAGAAAATGAGGCGCCAACTTAGAACCCTTTCCATAACGGATCGGACTCTTCCACGGATGCACTCTCAAGAACACATAGTCGCCAATAGAAAACTGACGATCTACCCTATGAGCATCTGCATACTTCTTCTGCCTATCCTATGCAGCTACCAAATGCTCACGAATCCGCTCAATGTGTTGCTCCATCTCTCAAAGAATATCCGGTCCTATAAGCACCCTGTCCTCTAACCGATCCCAACTCAAAGGAGTACGGCAAGGACGACCATACAATGCCTGAAAGGGAGACATACCTATGGAGCTATGATATCCATTGTTATAAGAAAACTCCACTAGATAAATATAATCCTCCCAACGCGACTGCTGGTCCATAACATACATGTGAAGCATGTCCTCTAATACCTAATTCACACGCTCAGTCTAACCATCTGTCTCTGGATGATAAGCTGAACTGAAGTTCAACTGAGTCCCCAAAGCATGCTAAAGTGAGGTCCACAATGTTGAGGTAAAGACAAGATCTCTATTCGAAATGATCCGCCTTAGAATCCCAAGCAATCTTACCACATCTTCCAAGAAGACACGAGCCACCACTGCTGCCGTATAAGAAGCTCGAATAGGAACAAAATGAACAACCTTGGTCAACCTGTCAACAATGACCATGATGGCATCATGTCGACGTGAAGAGACAGGCAACCTAACAATAAAATCCATGGAAATGATGTCCCATTTCCAATCTGGTACTATATTAGGCTATAAAAGCCTTGCCGGGTACTGATGCTCCGCCTTCACCTGCTGACATTCCAAACACTTCGACACAAAATCAGCAATGTCACGTTTCATGCCAGCCCAATGGTAAATCTGTCTAAGATCTGCATGCATCTTCTTGACACCTAGATGTGTCAAATAAGGTGCATGATGGGCCTCGATCATGATCAAAGTGCGAAGACCCTCCAAAGGAGGTACATAGATCCGGCCAAGATGACGAAGAAGGCCATCTGCCTCAAGGCTAAAACCAAAAAACCTACCCTCTAAAGGTCTTCCAGACTCCAACACGACTCTAACATCCTGATACCAAGAATCCTGAGGAAGGACTCCAAGAATTCTCTGCCTCAAGTCCACTCCAAGGGACAATGTTGAAACTTCATGTCACCTACGACTCAAAGCATCTACCACTACGTTCTCATTCCCCTAAATATATCAAACCTCAAAATCATACTCGCAGAGGAATTCCATCCACCTTCGCTGTCAAGCATTCAAGTTCGACTGCGTGAAAATATACTGCAAACTGCGGTGATCACTATGCAGCTCAAACCGATGCCCTAACAGAAAGTGTCGCCACCTAACCAACACATGCACTATAGCTGCCAACTCCAAATCATGAACTGGATAGTTCAACTCATGGTCCTTGAGTTTGCGAGACTCATAGGCAACCACACATCCATCCTACATAAGCACTGCACCTATACCTTCTAAAGAGGCATCTGTGCATACTATAAAATCTCGAGATGGATCAGGGACTACCAAAATCGGAGCACTGACAAGGAGTTCCTTCAAGGTACGATATGTTGACTCACACTACTTTGACCAAACAAACTTCTTCCCTTTCCTCTGAAGAGAAGTAATTAGGTGACCTATCTGAGAAAAACCCTGAACAAAGCGACGATAGTATCTGACCAAACCCATAAAACTCTGAACCTCTGAAACATTGGTCAGTGCTAGCCAATCCACTATGGCTTGGATCTTTGAAGGATCCACAGATACACCCTCTCCTGAAACCACATGACCAAGATAGTTCACCTCAGTCTGGAAGAAATCACACTTCACCAAATTGGCATAAAGTTGATTCTCCCTCAAGCACTGCAATACCTATCATAAGTGACCCTCATGCTCTTCCGTAGATCTAGAATAAATCATTATATCTTCAAAGAACACAAGGACAAAATGATCAAAGTAGGTGCAAAAAACCCCATTCATGAGGCACATGAAAACTGAAGGCGCGTTTGTCAACCCAAATGGCACTACTGTGAACTCATAGTGACCATAATGAGTGCGAAATGTTGTCTTATGAATGTTTGCATCATGAATGCGCAACTAATGATACCCATATTTCATATCAATCTTAGAGAACACCTTGGCTCCCTTCACCTGATCGAAAAGATCATCTATACGAGGCAATGGATATCGATTCCAGAAGGTTACTTTATTCAACTATCGGTAATCAATGCATAACCAAAGAGAACCATCCTTCTTCTTTACGAAGATAACAGGCGCACCCCAAGGAGAGACACTAGGACGAATGAATCCCTTGGCCAATAATTCCTCCATCTGCAACTTCAACTCACTCAGCTCCTGAGTAGTCATCCGATATGGATCTCTCGAAATAGGTTCCGCACCAGGAACCAAGTAAATGAGAAAGTCTATGTCTCGCTTCAAAGGCATACCGGGAATCTCCAATGAAAACACATCAACATACTCTCGCTAAATAGGGTGATCATTAAGAGCGATTTCTTGACTCTCTCCCTCATCCATATCCTCAAGAGTTACTTCAAAAAGCTGACATCCTCTACGCATACACCGCTTTAAGTTGCATAGCAGAAATCATACATAAGGATACCGATCTCTGAACTCCAACGATCCCCACTTTCCTGCCATGGTCATCTAAACACTCTATTGTCTTCTGGCGACAGTCCACACGAGCACTGTAAGATGATAACCAACCCATCCCTAACACTACTCCATAGGATCCCAAAGGAATGACTTGAAGGTCAACATAAGTCACAAAGGGTCCTAGGTCCAACTCACAACTAGGAACAAAGGCATCTACGAACACACGCACCCCGGTTGCCAACTCTACTTGCCACCTATCCGCTTGCTTAGCAGACATGAGTCCACACCACTCCATAATGGATGAAGAAATAAAGGAATCCGAAGCACCGAAGTCAAAAAGCATTGAGATAGGGATATCACACAACACACCTGTGGTCTTAATAACAGTCCCCTGATGCTTAGCCTAGCGGTCATCCACCGCTGCAAACACTCTATGGGATCTACCGGCATCCCCTACTATAGGCTCTGATGCAGCTGGCCTTTGACTTCCTGTCTGGTGGGAACACTGAGGACATTGCACGGCTATATGGCCGAACTGCCCACAAGAGTAGCAAGCTCCTCTACCTGGTCCTCTACCTCTAGTTAGCCCACTAGACTACTGAAAGCTTCCCCTGCTAGGGGCCTGAGATGCACTCTGAGAGGACTGTCCTGGAAAACCCTATCTGCTCCTCTACAAGTTCCTATTTCTCCTATGATGAGAATTGCCACTCTGCTGGCCCTAGAACTATTTCGGTCTCTGTGGCTATTGTTGCTATTGTCCACCCTTAACGGGTGCCTGAGGAGTCCTAAACGATGTAGTTGACTGGGACTGATTCCCACGAGCTCTGTTCCCACTGAAAGGAACACTCCCTATCTGTACCCTCGACTGTCCACCATGCACACGGCTGAGGTTCTGCTCAACCAATCTGGCTTTCACCACGGCTACCTCGATTGAAGCTAGCTCGAAAACTCTAACCCCTCCACTGATACGCTCATTAAGACGTCTCAAGAAATGTTACACGAGCATAGCCTCATTGTTACCAATCCCGACATACTGTTTCAGCTCATAAAATCTATGCTCGAACTGGTCAACTGACATACCAAACTGCCGCAAAGCGTAGAACTCATCTGCCCGAGTCTGCCTCCACTGAGGTGAGAGAAACCATGCCTTGAATCTCTCTAAGAATATCTCCCAAGAAACAGTGTTGATACTCAGACCGATCTTCTCCTCCTCTAACCTCCACCAGATCGAAGCAAAATCATCGAGATGCATGATGGCACATCTTGCTCTGGTGTTGCTACTATATGGAAACATAGTGAAACACCTATCCAAACTGATCAACCAAGTCTCTGCCTCGAAACTTGTGCCTCGACCATCGAAGAAGGGAGGGTTGGTTCTCATCAGGTCCTTAATGTGACCCAAGGGAGCCGGGTCATGGTCAACTGGGACCTCCCTCCTTCTAGGAGACCTCTCTCTCTCTCTCTCTCTCTCTCTCTCCTCTGGAACCTCCTGATGCGACTCCCCAACCTGAGTATGGATGGGCTACTCACCCTCAAGCCAGGGGCCTAGCCTAGCTAGAACCTCCTGGAACATCTGTCTCAACTCTTCCCTTTCGGGAACCTTCTCTCCTACATGTGGTGAATCCTAATGCATAGACTGCTCCTGATCTACACTCACATGAGCGGGTGGTGGCGAAGTACTATGGTAGTCTGAACCTCGACCCCGTCCCCCACCTCTGCCTCTATTGTGGCCACCAACACGACCAACTCCCTTAGCTTTCCTAGCCATGACCTAACATTGCAAAAGAGAAAATGGCTTTGATCTATGACAAAGATAAAGCAAGGGAAACTCAAACACTAAGACCTACACAAAAGGTCAAGCTGAATGGGCTCACTACATCCCAGAGTACCTAGTGTTGAAACTTGGGCTCTGATACCAAATGTAATGCCCCTCCAGAAACCCTAAAGGAAAAACCACACTACAAGGCAACTAAAGGGTACAACAATTTTTTTTTTAAAAGATTAAGTGCATTCATTATAAAAATGCACATATAACAACAGAAGCGGAAGTCTAACCATGACATCCTAAAGGGTTACCAACAAAGATTACTTCGAATTAAAACTACATCACAATGTTAATCCAATTATCCATCTAAATTAGGGAAAGTCGATTACGATTAATTAACTCAAACTCAAAAACTGATTCCAAATGGACAGGTTTAAAGAGTTATAATATATATACTTCCAATGATTCATTTTTACATAAGATGCAAGATAACTGAAATAACATACATTCCTTTGAACTTTAAATTGCAACATTCCATAAATTACATGGCTTCAATAGAACAAATTAAGTACATAGGTTACAATTCCAAGGTTACAAAGTTTAAAGATATAATGACCACAAGGTCACAACAGTACAATATTCTGGAACATGAGCTGATACAAGAGTCACGAACCAAGAACCACCAGCGAAGCCGATCCTCGCAAGAAGGTAAGAACAAAGATATCCGATGGGAAGTGGTACTACCACCCGGCCATGTGATCCCATAATGGAACTACCCCACTGTGCTAGGAGATAGTAGAAGACCCTCAAGCAAGCAATAAGACAAGTACGATAGTACATAGGACTCTGCAAAACTCAAGTGACTCAACTCACAAACACAAGTGACCCTAAAGAGAGAGTATCATCACATGGCTTAAGATGGTTACCCTAGGTAGGTCTCCATAGGTCCCAGCCCCCATCCTGGGTTATCCTGGTAACCTCTCCTAAACCCCCGGCTCCATCTAAGCATCATGCAGACCCTACCAACCTTTTGTGAAGACAAGGTGATAGGTTTGCCATTCTAGGCCTTCCCACAACACCTTGAGCCTATACGAGCACTCAACCATGTGTGGGGTACAATATCTTAATTAAATTAATAAATACCCACCCCCTAATCAATTTTTAGGTTATCACTTGTTAACTAACTTTCGAGGAGTTATCCTGCCATCCACTTCGGGTGCGGCCCCTGTCTGAAATCCACTCTCTCTCCTAGGACACTAACAGGAAAGGTCTCTCTATGAGAACTCTATGGTGAAACTGACAGCCATAAATAATCCTGACATAACACAGGTGAAGGATCCACAATCATTAACCCAGGATTGACCATATGAAACACATAACACACAATGGCTCACATCCACAGGGTTTTTACAACGACATCTGACTAAGGGAGTATACATCATACGATATAAAGATAGCTCACCAGAATTGCAACGAAATTTAAACTTGACTGTGTAATAACCCACTATACATCATACAATATAAAGAGTCTAAGAGGAGATATTTCCTTTGAAAATATAAAAATTTACATAAAGAAATATCAAATACAAAAAGAGAGGGAACCTGGAGAAGCCTTTTGATGTTGAATCCTCTCCAAATCTTCAAGCCTAGCCTTCCTTGATCCTTCCTTGCAAGCTTGGAAAAATTCTTCAAAACAAACTTAACTATTCTCCAAAAATGAAAGAATATGACTACTGAAAACAAACTATTTGAGAAAACTTTCTTCAAAGCATAACCAACTCCCTCTTTTGAAAACTTGCATACAATATATAAGAAAAATCCCTTGATTCCACTATCTAGAGAAATTAATTAAGAATGAGATTATTTTTCTAATATTGGATCCATGCAAAATTGATTAGTATCCTAGTGGGGGAGTTACATGCAAGGGAATTAAAGAATGAGGATTCCTCTAGAAGCCTCTAATTCCTCCTACAACATGTGCCATAATTGGGAATGGGAAAAAAAATAATAATAATAATAAATAATGCCTTTTGAATTATATTCTCCAAGTGTGTATGTGGGTCCATTATTTATCCTTTTATAATATTTATTCAACCATTTTCAATAGCTCAACCAAAGAAGATATAATAGAAATTGTATCAAATCAAAAGTGATAAAGGAGGGTTGTGACAGACTGCAATTACTATAACACAAGATCCTAAACATGCAATCTTTTCTTAAAGCAGTCAAAAGCATAATTCACTTGCAATAAAGAATTCCAGAAATAAAGAAATCACATCTATATTAATATAAGGAAACGATGAAGTCACATGTTTAATAAAATTAATTGAAACCACATTTAAAATTTAACCCCCCCAATCATTTGATCATGATTAAACTACAATTAACCCGAGTTTGCTATAACCATGATCTAAATTTAATTCCAAATTAAACATGTATATATAATAATATAATATAATTTCAATATAAATATATATTCATCGAATATAATATTATATGATTATATTATATTAACATATATAAAAAAATATAATATTTAATTCTAAAAAAAATCACATTTATTTCCAATAATCATGATTAAGCTTTTATTTTCCAAAATACATAAATAAAACAATAACCAAAATTATATATATATATATATATATATATATATATATATATATATATATATATATATATATATATATATAATTTATTATTAAATATATATTATTATTATTTTTAAACTTAAAAAAAATAATTAAAAAAAAATGTTTCTTTTTTTGAATGGACGGTGCCCCTGCTGCTACCAAACTGTAGCAGGTGCTACCGCAGGGTAGCATTGCTACCTCACAGTAGCAGGTGCTACCATACGGTAGCACTGCTACCTCACAGTAGCAGGTGCTACCATACGGTAGCACTGCTACCTCACAGTAGCAGGCTCCGCCTCCCCCTCCATTATTTCTTATTTTTTTTAATTTTTTTTAATTTTTTTTCTAAATCTTTTTTCTTTTTAAATTTCAATTCATAAAAATGAATTAACAGAGATTTTAATTCTCTATTTTGCATACTCTGAGACAACAGAGTTAAATAAAACACAATCAAATTAATTAATTCTTTTAAAATTGAATAAAACCAGCGTATCAAATTTAGTCGCTAGTAAAGAATTTTGCTAGAAAACACAATCTCTAAGACAAAACAGAGATGAGAAATAGCTTCACAAAACAAACAATTTCATTCCCAAAATCAAATTGACTGGGAATTAAATTGATTCCCATTCCCCAATTCAATTTTTTTTGCCAAACAAGAATGGGAAAAGAAGAATTAAACTCAGAAATTTCCCCAATTTTGAAAATTACCAGGAAGAAATTTTTTTTTAAACAAATGAAGACATAAGGGAAAAAAATCTTGGCAAAATTTTGCCAGCATGATTCTACCAATTTCACAAAATTAAAAAGCTACAATTACCAAGAACGAAATTCCTTGCATAAACAAAATGAAAGAATGGAATTTAAACCACAATTTTTCCATGAAGTAACTTAGGGAGAGATTGAAGTTGCATTTTGATAACAAAATGGATTGAGATATTTCAATAAACCTCATAGCAACTAAACCCATAACTCAACCATCATTTAATTAATCTTTCTACAACATCCATAAATTTTTAGGTTGAAATATTTTTCTCATGAAAACATTTAAATAAACAAATTGACTTTTTCTATTTTCCTTCAAAAGTAATAGGGGAATTTCTTCCCTTTTTAAAAAAAAATAAAAAAATACATTTCTCTCATAATGAAATTTAATTAACTTTTTCAACAAAAGTAAAAATCAATAATTTAACTCTATTTTTGTTTTTCTTTAAATCTAAAAGCAATAGAAGTAACTTTATATATTTTACTTTTTCCATTTGATTTAAATGTAATTACTTTTCCAAAATAAAATAATTATTGATTTAAATCTAATAAATTAACCCAATAAGCTAATTTCATAACACAAAGACATAATAATGCATAAATTGCTTATACCAACTATGAAATGCCAGCTTAAACTCAAATAAATAATCACACCCACTATGGCACGCAAACCGAGAAAAAATACAAGAAACATAAGAAGACTCTTAAAAAGTCATGCAAACAAGACTCGAAGGCCGAACAAAAGGAACATATGACCGACTGATGACACTCACAAGAGTAGACTGAGGGTAAGAATTATGGTCAACAACTATCTCCTCCACTTCCATTGGACATATAAGGCTCGCTCAGACCTGTGGAGCTAGGGGGAGATGATACCTCATACCTACTCGGTACTTGTACCTGCAATATCCTGCATCATCGAATAATATGGAATCCACGACACACACATCGATGAAGGAGAATCATGACGTTCCCTGTCTCACCGAAGTGAGTGAAGAAAAAGCGTCCCCTTGCATCCAATACAATCGCAGACACACAACATATAATTACACATTGCATAGATAAAGTAAAGTGTCAGTACATAGCAATAATCCATTAAATACCACAAATCACCAGTACTGAAATACAGAAAATAACTCATACATCTCATATCCAGATAAACATGAAATAATATCAAATACGGCTGAATAATGTTTAGCAGAAATCTTTCAACTGAAAAGTAAACTGCAACAAAATATCAATCTAATAAGTCCAATCGAGAAAGGGTACTACAAGCAGCATTTGGAAGACATGGACAACAAGTATAAGGAGAAAGAAGATGAGAAGAGGAGACATAAGGAATTTGAAGGTGGCGATGAAGTGATGGTGTATCTGAGAAAAGAAAGATTCTCGGTTGGAACTTATAACAAGTTGCAGATGAGAAAGTTTGGACCTTGCAAGATTTTGAGAAAGTTCAGTTCCAAAAATGCATATGAAGTGGAGTTACCAGATAGTCTGAGTATTTCTCCTGTATTTAACATTGCAGATCTACATCAGTATCATGAACCAAAATTCAGTGAGGACAGTATTGTAGACTTGGAGAAACAGTTGCCCCAGAAAGAACTTGATCAGATTGAAGATATTTTGACAGTAGGATTGGGCGTAGTACCCGAAGTAGTTAGTATAAGGAATATCTTGTAAAATGGAAGGACAGACCAGTTGAAGATACATCTTGGATTTCTTAGGAAGAGGTAGACCGCCTTGGTTTTCCTCTAACCCTAGCAAAGTGAGAGATTCACTTTTTCAACAACTCCAGATGTCTGATGCAGGAGCATCCTCGGTTCTTGGCAATCTTGCATCAACCAAAAATATTTCCTTTCTATTTTGCTTTCTGTTTTGCAGTTTTAGCATTTCATTCTACATTTTATGGAATTGGCTCATTGGATCTTGAGGAGTTAGATTTTTTCTTGAGGACTTGATCACCTACCTTATTCCAAACCATGGAGCATTTGGATCATTTTTTGGCAAGTTATCGCTACTGGTTTCCGCGACTATTTTTTGGTACTGGTTGCCTGGACCTATTTGAATTTGTGATCTATTGGATCCCTTTCGTAGCTTGTGGAGCCCTGAGCATTGATTCCGATGTTCCTTGGTGTGTGGTCGACCTTCCCTTTGATCTGCACTTCATCCTTTGGATTTTCTGAAGGAATTTCTTTGGTGGAGGCCGACCTTGTTGTTTTTACACATTAGATCTTGTTCTTCAACATTTGATCCTTTTTTTGAGCCGGCTAGATCCCCTTGGATCGTATAAATCATTAAAATTAAGAATTAGAATATGATAGAAGGTGATAGACATAACATAGAAGCTAGATCTTAAGATTTGAGGTCTTGGTTGTGACCTATTATGTAATTGAGCATGTTTTAGCAGGTCAGTGAGTCGGTTTCTGTAACCTAGTTTTTACTAGTTGATTGTAATTAGTTTTCATGATATAATTCATTTTGTTCTACATTACCTCCATCATATCCTTGTGTTTCCATTGTGTTTACTCTTGTTGACCGACCCGGATTGATCTCTTTGAAGTCCCTCCTAATCGGTGACTGCACCAACAACCAACTAATACAAGCTAAGATAAATTATAAAAGATTACATAACATTTTCTTCAACATTAAATTCTTTCACCAAATACTTTTCCTATGATTTATTAAATATGCTTACATGTGTCATTTCTAAATGTAGATTCTAAATCTATGAAGATAAATGCTAATTTCTAGTACCAACAATCATGATACTTTAAGGTTTCCTCCCATTATGCATCTCTAACAAAGTATTAAATATTATAAAGAAAATATCATAAAATCCCTTTATATATCCAAAAGTAAGATAAGGTATATTTTAGATCAATTAAGGACAAATAGACAATTATTGTTCATGTAAATTATTTATATTTGGGATAGACAAAGATCAATGAACAAAAGGTTTATGGAGAATTATAAGGAAATGCATTATGAGAGGAACCTTTGATTAAATTTGATAGAATAGTATTGTGTGCCTAAGCACAACACCAAGTTAAGGATGCAAAGTTCATTGTGACCTTGAAAAATATTATCTACAATTATCATTAAGAGAAGTGGCACATAGATTGATGACTATGAGGAAGCCTTAAAAGATTTAATGATCTTGGTTTGAGCTTCATTTGAAAGCTTACTTTCTAAAAAAAAATAAAAAAATTTATCACTTCGTTAAATTGATTTTGATTGAACATAATTAGTTGTTATTTTTATTTTTTTATTTATATATTGGTCAAATTATACTTAATATTTTTTTAAGGGTTTTTTAAATTGACATCATATACTTTACTAAATATAATTATATAGAGAAACTCTAATCCACTTACAATTGCATAAATCTATTTTGATTTGACCAATCACTTAAGCAATCCAAATGTTATAGGGGATATGACTAATTAATTGTGCATCATAACTTTGCATCTCTCAAAATCATTATATTTAAAATGCCTTAAATTCCATGTTAATATACATAGCGAGTTAATTTACTTAAATCTAAGATTTGAAGTCTACCTCATTACATATGGTGCTACATCCACATGATTTTGCTGAGATGTCATATAATTAATTGTTACTATGATTTTTTTAATTTGTAATGGTCAATTATATTTAATATATTTTATGAAAAGTTTTTGTGGCATCATATATCTTATTAAACTTATTTATATAAAGAAATAGTAATCCACTCACTATTGCATAAATCCATTTTGATGATTAATCACTGAAGTAATCCAAATATTATAGAGAGATGACTTATTAATTGTGCACCCTAATTTCACATCTCTTAAACTTTTATGTGGTGATTTTAAATACCTCAAATTCTAATAGAAATATACTTGACAAGTTAACTACTTTAACCTTGCCTTAAATTCTAATAGCATGAGTATTTGGTCCTCTTCCCTACTATTAAAATGAAATTTAGACAAATTCATATGAACCAAAGGGGAAATTTTGAAAGAACACCAATTCCAAAATAAAAGAAATGACATGAGATGAGAAATTCACAAAAATATAAACACATGGCTCAATATTTGACGAGCATCCTTATTAACCATCCATGCATAGAGCCTTAGATCACTACTAATATCCTCCTTTTAATGCAAGATCATATTGGGAGCACACCTTATTGTAAGTTAAATTAAAAACATCCCAAACCAGTGACATTAGGGAGATATTCTAGGCGTAAAAACCAAAATATCTTTTGTACCAATGAATATCTAGGTAAATAAATTAAAGTAATAAGGTAATTAAGATAGTAATTAGTTTAGACAAATCTTTGTTAACAATATAATTAAAAAAAAATCTAAAAATGAATTTGAACTTACATTAGCTCTAGATATCTAAAATTGAATTTTGATGGTGTTATGGCACATAGTACAAGCCTCATAGGAGTAGAAGTGGTCTTAAGATCAAATACATGATGTTTTATTAAAGGAGGATCTTTTTTACCTGATTATCAAATTCAATAATGAAGTAGAAGCAATGACATTTTTAGAAGGTCATAAGTTAGATAAATCACTGAACTGTAGTAATCTATTAGTAAAAGAAGCTTCTCTTTTAATCATTGGTAAATGCAGGAAGAGAGAAATTAAGGATGGAACCTACACAATTATATAGATATAGTGAAATAAGCTTTGAAGATGTAGTTTTCTTTTTGTTACAAAGAAAATAATAGGCTAGTGAACCACTTAGCTACTTGTGGCTAATTAGAGCTTTTTCTTGACTAGGATTAGTGAAGATAAATATGCTAGTAAATTAGAAATATTATTGCTTTAGATGAACTCATCATGTGAAGCCTCGCTTACCACCAAAATTTGGATCTCCATAACCCTTTTTCTCATAATTTAACATGCGAAAGGTTAAAATTCAATGCTAAGGATGTAAATTGATACCTACTCAATGATAATGTCTTTACATAAATTTAGCTCATAGTTTACTAGGTGATGGAGTTATAATGATTTACTAAATATTATTGCTATAGGTTATTACTATGATCTATTGTTATAGACTACTGCTACATATAGCTGTAGGTTCTATAGTTAAGATTGATTAGTAGTTGCTATAGGTGAAAATTACAAACAACTCAATAATTAATTAATAATTTAACATAAGATATTGTAATAACAAATTACTAACACTAACAACAAAGTTGCAACATCACCTCAAATAGGTTCTGGATTGGGTACTTGCACTCTTCTAAACTGTAGGATTATCAATCAACTATTTACTCACATGCAACTCAATATCATATGATAGAAAACTATTGTTATTGTTCTGCAAAAGGAAAAGATACAAATTGCAAAAAATCATCCTTAAATTCCTTATTGCAAATTCTATATTATATAGACAAACTAACCTTAACTATTGTAATCAAATTGGACTCCTAGATTATAATTTCCACTTATTCCTAGGGAATAGGAAGATGAGTATTTCATCATAAAGAAATAAATAGACTTCAGGAGTAGAGTCCTCGTTTTACTCCTAATTGTAGTGGACACACTTGTCTCTGGTTATTAGTGTCTCATCTTCTCTATTGCAGATGCATGGTTCTTTAGCTATATGCAATGATTCTCATAGTTATAGGCTAGAAAGGGTTCTTTAACTATATGTTGTTGCTTTCTTTGTTGCACGATAGATTAGTTTTCCGAAAGACACTTATGCATTATAATTGTCACATTTCATAATAACATATTATCATATTTTGGCAATAATTACCTACACATGCAAGTATTGATTAGATCATAAATTATCGAGTATATTACTTAACATATATAACAAAAATCTTTGGGATGTCAAAAAATAGTATCATGAAATAGGAAATGAAGAAAAATAATATTAACAATCAGGAGACACATTGCTATAGGTGGAGCTAATAGGGGTCACATGATTTTCCTAAATAGTGGTTGCATGAACCACTATGATTGGTTGTGTCTGTAAGTGGAAACATGTATCATGGGTATGGGTTCCTTTAACTATGGATATGCATACATTGGCTATAGGGCCATAATGTCGATGGCTTTATGTATCTCTACTAGAAGTCCCTTGATAGTGGCTACATGTACTTTTGTAGAAGTGGGTATGTAGCCATATATTTTACCAGAAATATAAAGGGCACATCTTTGGATGCACTATTTTCCCTTTATATTTCTAGTGAAATATATGGTTGCATAGCTAGTTTGTACTTTTGCTATAGGTCCCTCAATAGTGGCTACATGAACCATTGCTATAGGTCTATTGGTAGTGGCTAGGTGTATTGTGTGAATTATGAAAGTTTTATTACTAGGAAGTTTGACAACACTTGAAGGATTTCACAGAAGGAATAGTTGTTTAATAGAAAGAGAAGACTTCATGCTTGTAAGGAAACAAGGCTTTAACAAATAAGCTTGCCCCCAAATGCTACATGTAGAAGGTTTGTTGATGCATTAGAACTAGAGTGAGTCAAAGAGGTAAAATATTGCAAGAAGGTTTATTTATCTAGTGAATTCTAATATATCATTAAGTGTAATTTGACTAGATCAATGGTTCTCAAGTAAACTGCACCATTAATTTAGATAGACCTCTCAATCGCATAAGGTCCCAACCATCTACTTTGTAATTTTCTTTTGTGATATTTTTTGGTGCCAAAAATTTGTGTTTCCCCTATTGACAAATATTCTATACAAACACCTCAACAACTTGAATTCCTTTGGTTTTTCCCATCCCAATTTACTCCAAATATAAATCCTTTAGTCTCTCCATCCTCTCCCAGAGTGTTCTCATTTGCTACATTATAGTCCTTTCCTTGCTAATGTTGTATAGGCTACCAAAGTAGTGGAGGTTAGAAGACTAGTGGTAACCATAAAACCCCATATTTAATTGCCAACTGAATGTATCTATGTGCCCTTTTTATTGATACAAATTAGTTATGGGTAGAGTTGGGCTCTTTATTCTTACACTTATTTATGGACTATACATAACTCTAGTGGTTCCCTCCCTACTTGTTGAGATAACTACTTGAACATTCTATAATTTTCTTTCTTATCATTAATCTTTTTGTATTTTTCTCAAGTTTATCCACAAGCATAAGCCTAAAATGAATAATTGTATTTTCTAAACCTAGCAAAAAAACTACAATCCAACAATTATAACTATTTAATTTTTATTTAATAATCTAAAATAAATTGGCATTGTAATGTAATCCATTTGAAACAATGAGCAATGATTACAACCTACCAAGGTACATCTAGTGTGTAATATACACCCCTAATTTTTTTGAAAATATTTTTTTCATCTAAAAGCAAGATGCAATGCAATACATTTACCACTTTTTGTTCACCCTGTTCCCAAGATGGGCAAGGTGAGATCATACAATTTTAAGGACTATACAATTAACTAGAATGCTACAACTAAAATGGAAACACACTAGGCAACAAGCCAACAGATTCCCACTTCTTAAGAGGAGTTCTTATGAAATACTAAAAATAAATAACACTTAAAACAACATTCAATAGAGTGTGTAAACACAATACATCCACTTGGTCAGTGGGGTTAGTAAACATGACACTTCTAGTTGTTCAATCGGAAAGCAAACAGAATACTTCCACTTATTCAATGGGAAAGAAAAATACAATGTTACCACTAGTTCAATGTGGTGAGAAAATCCAATATTCTTCACTTGTTCAATGGGGTTAGTACAAAACTTAAAGAGAAATGATCTATTCTATTGATAGTACTACTATTCAATGTTTTACCATTATATAACAAATACAATTGTAACGCCCTGCTAAGGAGCCCTAGAGGACAACTCATATAACTAGCTAACCTCAAGAAGGCAAATATTTTTTTTTTCTAAAGAGATATATTAACTCATTAAACTATAATAATGAATAAAATAGAATTTAACATGAGAACAACTTATGTAAGAACACGTGGAAATAGCCTAAAACAATAACCCCTATGTCTTCTAAGGTCCCTTAATGCCGCTACAAGGCAATGCTAACACTTGCTAAGGAATAAGAAGCAAATCTAAACTAATCGTTGCATAGCATAATGCCTTAACAGAAATAGATGAATCTTTAACATAGAAACAAGATCATGTAAGAACTAAACAAGATGATTACCCTAGAAACTATGTTCATTTTAAATCCCAAATCCAAACGTTCCTAAGGTTACTCTCCACATTATCATATAACCATAGCAATTGAACTTAAATAAATGGAAATCTGCTCATGAAGTATCATTTTATGTATTACAACTAACATCTACTCACTAAGAACCTAATCATTCATAAGGGATAGATGGTACCAACACCGTACTATCTGAACTCACAAAACAATCACATAACTAACATCA
Organism: Cryptomeria japonica; assembly: GCF_030272615.1. Lineage (NCBI taxonomy): Eukaryota > Viridiplantae > Streptophyta > Pinopsida > Cupressales > Cupressaceae > Cryptomeria > Cryptomeria japonica. The sequence goes on from NC_081414.1 coordinate 740,049,400, forward strand.
TTACATTAAATTTACATTACATCTTTCTCTCAAGAGAGTATTCTAATTACATAACAAGTGTGAATGGAAATATATTCTAGATACATGAATGAATCATTACATAAGAGAATACAACTCACATCCTGATTCCAAAGCACTTGTAACTGGAGAAGACATAGTTCGTCCATGAAACTCATGAACACATCATCAAAATTCCCAATGGAAGAAAGCATCAACCATCTGACCATGTGGAACCCAAAGGTTCACCTCCCATGCTCTAGAGAATGACATAAGGCTCCACACACCAGACATACCACTAAGGCTGACACTAACACAACAATGGAAATGCAATGAATAGACGTATGCAACAATCACAAGGATTAAAACCAAACATAACATAGACTACCAGAGGCTTCTGCACAACACCACATAGACCAAGGTACCAGGCTACAACTAGGTAAGAGTGTCATCACATGACATCAACATGGGTTTCCTTGGTAGTATGACCCTCTCCAAACTACAGACCCCGACGCCCATTTAACTGCACATGTGGAATCTAACAATCCTTCCATGGAGGCAAGGAAGTTCGATCTACCATATAGGCCTTCTCAATCTTATCCCGAGTCTAAACAGGAACTCTAGGCCATGAAATCTCATCGCCTGTCTATACAAGCACATGATGTATGACTGGGGCACTAACAATTATCTTATTAATGTGTGTACAACCCTTCCTTAATTCATTTATTTTAATGTTATCACTTGATTAATCCAACTCTCAATGAGATACCCTGGCGACCACTTTAGGGCCCCAACACCCACTTAAGAGTCACTCCCCCTAACTTCCACCTAGACACCACTAACCAATGTGTACAACAAAAGGATCACAACAACCTCATACACATCCAAGGTACATATAATGATTCATCACAATTTATCTGATATATAAAGATCTCATAAATTAGAATAGGACTTCCATAATACCCCAATCAATAAAAGAGTTAAGTCCCGAATCCACTGATTCATAATCAACAAAGCATGAGATTGGGCCTATGATCACCGATCCAAATCCAAGTATCCATATATAAATCAGACCATATAATTCACATCACATTGGTTCTATATCAAAATCTAAACAATAATTCACTTTCTGAACCACATAACATTATTTTATCCAAAAGTACTCAAGGCACCTTCATGAATGAATAATCAACAAACCATAATGAATGAATAGAATTGAAAGGAGAAAAATGAATCCATTTCAAAAAACTCATAAAACCTCTGGAAATTGCATGACAAAAGTTACAAACCCAAGAACAAGCCATTGGTCTGACCTAAATTGACATGGGTCCCAAAAACTGAATTAAAAGCCAAAATAGGGTTTCTACACTAAAACCCCTGAAGTGGTACATTTACCACTTCTTTTGGCACATTTAAAAAGTATTTTGGTGCATTTGAAAGTTATTTTAGTGCATTTGCAGCTTGTTTTAGTGCATTTACAACAACATGCAAGACAAACGACTAGAGTTGACTTTGAGCTTAAATTTAGCCACCAAACCAATCAAATTGCAAAAAATGAGAGATACCTATTTGAGAGGGGTGAATCCCCTTTCCAAAATTGCCATTTTCTCATCCCCAAAATTCATAATAAATATTCAAGAGCAAAAACACCAAAAAAAGTCTGGTCAAACACATCAAATGAAACACCTACTTCATCTAACTTACAAATTTCAAACCACAAACACATAATCTTTCTAGAATGGAATTAAGGAATTAAATACACTAAGAAAACAATCTTTCCAAAGCCATAACTCAATTCAATGCATAAAAATAAAATGGCTTAAGGGTCCAACTTGGAACTAAAGGAGAAAAGACAAAGAGAGAAGGAAGAATGATCTTCTGCAAGAACATACTCCTCGTGAACAGAAAGTATAGCCAATTAAGAAAGCATTACAATTGTGAAAACAACATCAACAATCTCTAGCAAAATCCTCACAAAAGTCTTCTCACAAACTTCACAAAATCCTCTCCCAATTCCTCCAAAATCATCACAGAAAGGGCTACAAATACCTCCCACATTGAATCTTTTTCCAAAAACCAGGAATTCTCCAACCCATGATTCCCCCAAAAACCATGGTATTTCCTAGACAAATACCATTCCCAAAAATAGGAGTTGGTGTTTGTACAGGACACAACCAATCAAAACTAAAGATTAAATTACATAAACCAAAACTCAATAATAAACATACAATATAATATCCCATAAGTTATTTTATGCACATAAATATTAATTGCTGGCAATAAAGCATTATTATTTATCAAATAATTCCTCTTAGAAAGTAGGAAGGAAAATAGGGAAAGCAGTTACATTAAATAATCAATCCCACTTACTCAAAATGCGCATATAAATAATACAAAACAATATTATCATCTTACACTTAATCCAATATAAATAATGTTTGATTAATTCAACAAATAAATATGAATAATAATTAACCTAATAACATAATAAATCACAATTAAATTAAATAAATGTTTAATAGAGTAAAAGGGATAAAACACACTAAACATAAAATCATCCTCAAGACCATACATCTCGAAAGGAGATTAAACCAATGATAATGCAAGCAAGACAAAAGGTTAAAATCTAAGACACATATTAGGGTTAGGTGTGGTAGGGCCTTAGTGTCACCTCCGATCAACTACCATTGGGAAAGGAGGAACTCTCAAACCTGTGGGACCAAGTGGAGTTGGTGCTTAATACCTGCACTCTTGCACAACATCATCAAGGAAGAAACACACACACACACACACACACACACACATTCAAATCAACACAATTAGGTGAAAGAGAATTATAACATCACATATTAATCATGATGATTGATGTGATATCATCCCTTACACACTTGTAGACAGTAAAACAACATAAACATAAACCATACAATCTACGAAATGCATTAACACCAAATACTACAAAATTATACCCACAAAGGAAGCCAACACAAAAGGTACTTATACTAAGAATGGTACAATCTAACAACAAACAAACTCCTTCAATTGCCTTTAAAACACGACAAAATCTTCGACAAATCATTTCATAACTAACTATTATAGATTCAAAATACATCAAAATATTTGGTTGCAACCAAAAAATTGAATCTTCACTCTACATCTCACCAATGATATTTGTATAAAACTAGCTAGAGGGGGGGTTTTTGTCTCCGAAACCAACAATTTCAAGAGGGTTTCCATCCTCAATTTTTTTTTGAAAGAATTTAGATTCTCTCCAATAGTAAACACAGATAACATTTCATAGCTAACCCTCTAAAGGAGCTCTTTGCTTCCTTTTATAACTTTCTTGGAGGGAAAATATCAATAATAAAATATAATCATCTTTTTTCCTCTTTAAAATCTTTTTTTTTGCAACATAAATAATCTTTCTCACATGCAAAAGACACCCAAGTCTAGGCATTTAAATTTAACACCACCTAACACTTTTTAACGAGCTATTATACTAAGTTGTCTTTGTTTTTTATTAAGTGAAAACAAGTTTTGAAGGGGCCTCAAAATCCTTTACATCAGATTAAAAGAAAGATAAAGTATTGAAAGCCCGACTAGATAGAACAACCGAAAACAAAGATAGGGACTTCCCCAAAAGACAACAGGCAACCCAAACAAAAAGAGGGCCAGTAAAACCAGCCCAAACAACCAACTACAAGGGCCCTCAAAATTTTGCCTTGTGGGAATGAAGAGTCATATCAAAAGAGGGCTTGGACGTCTTTGAATGCTTTCCCTTAACAGTAATCCAACCATCTTCAACTTTAGTTGCCGCAACAGACCAATCCGAAGGGCCCAACACCAATCTTTCTGATGTGGAAAAAGGGTGCTAGAAGAGGGAGCAACAATCGTCGTGGGCACAAAGTCACAACCAACAGAAGTTGTGCTAGCACCCTATGCAGCCGTCGGCGAGGTAAGGGATACCACCGTTGCGGACACAGGATTGCCACTAACAGGAGGGACAACATTTGTATCAGCACACAAAGAAACCGACGAGGTAAGAGGCAACAATCTATTTTCAGTAGAGGGGACAACAACATTCGGTATCACAACATCATGAATCATAGAAGCATCCTTAGTGGCAACCGAAGAGATTTTCATTGTCACTAAAGAATCTGATCCAACCAAAGTAGAAACCCTAGCATCATTAGGAGATTTCCTAACCGTATAATGTTGGTGAGAGGCCCCCGACCACCATGAATTCGAAGAATTTTTCTTCTCAATCCCACAATTCCCTGCCACATAACCAATTTTGAAACATCTACGACACCGAAAAGGAATACCCTCATAATCCAAGGTCTGGACCCAGCTTCCAAAAGAGGAGTTAATGACAATTTATGCTGGCAGACCCTTAGAAACATCTAGCTCAACCAGAATGCGAGCAAACGTAGTATGATAAAGCCCATAGGAGTCATTAGCCACCATAATGAAGCTCCCGATAACATCACCAGTTTCCTCAAAGAGAGGATCAACCCACAAGTGTAGGGGAAGGTAAGGAAGCCTAACCTAGATCGGAATTTTGTTGAACATCTCTGAAAAAGGGGTTAAAATCAGAGTGCCAAGGTTTGGCCAACAACGACATATTCTTTCTCATATGAAAAACTTTCACACAAGATTTTTCTTCTGTCATATTATCTTTGTTAATATTAATCAATTTAATTGAATTAATTATTTAATAACTCAATTATTTGTCCAAGTGGTAGGAACTATCAAAATGAAAATATAATTCTAACTTTGCAAACAAAATACTGAAGACTTAGGACAATGATCAAAGGTATTTGAGTGACTTTTTTAAAATAGAAAACTTCTTCAAAAAGATTGAAGAGCTCCCAAAAGATCGAAAATCAACTTTAAAAGAAACAAGAGGGTTACTAAGACTGACTTAACTCATTTCCATGAAAACTTTGCAAGACTGATCTTGTGCTCTCCAAGTACTTTAAAAATCTCCATTTATTAAATTAGAAAACTAAGCTAATTGTTCACAAATCAATTTTACTCAAAATGGGGACATTACATAATGCAATGATTTTACATTTTAAGATCAGTTGGTGTGAACATCTTTTAAACAATAAGAAACTTTTAAGGAGGTGTTGGACAGGTGATCTGATGTTAGGATCTATGATTGTTGCACGTGAGATGTTGAGTTTTACAATGATTAAATTGAAGGTCTTGAAATTAAAATCAAATTGCTTAAATAAACATAATATTCAAATAGTGATAAATTGAACAGAAGAGAGAAAGAATAGAGAAGACAAAACAGAAGTTGATAACGGAGTTCGCCAATTGGCTATGTCTCCAAGTCCCTCCAATGGAGTGGCGGATCCTTGATTCAACTCCAGAAAATTGTTACAAAGCACCTCAATGGTTACAAAGACTCCTTATGTCTCCTTGGACGATAATAAATTACAAAAGTCCTTCTCCCACGTACAACAAGCTTGAATTCAAGCTCCCAATGCACAAAGATGAACCATTCACTATCAAATACCCAAAATAAATTCTCTCACCAATTCTTCCACAATTCTCCAATCTTCCATTCTACTACAATGCTCCCCTCCAAACTCCCAAATTACCCCCTTTTATACAATTTTATATGCTAAATAGGGGTTAACAAATAATATTTAACAATATCCCCATATCTCCCAATTACATCCATAAATCTCCAAAAATTAACCCGCCCCTTTAAAAACAACGACATTTATAATTTCGGGCTTACAATATAATCTTTTAAAATATATCCCCCTAAATCTCGAGCCTTACATTATTAATAGGGGCTACATATTATTTTTGGCTTATTAACAAGCATTGCATTTATTTTAGCCTTTTTGGGTTCTACATTGTTTAAATATAAACAAAGCCCATACTAATCACGAAATATTCGCAGTTGATTAGTTTGGAGACAAGTCAGGGAGATAGGCTTCACTTTTAACTGTATGTGACAACTCAATTTTTTTTGAACAGTATGCATTCAATTGTTCTTTTTTCTAAATCTGTATATATGACAATTAAAATTATTACTAAACCGTAATAAAATATTTTAAAGAGTAGAATATAATAGTTTCTATGATTTAGAAACTTAATCAATTTCTTTTTTAAGATATTTTTAATAAGATTGTGTTAAATTGAAATGATATTATATAATTGTTTGTAATTTTTAAAATAGTTTCTATATTTTTAATCAATTTTATTTTTTATAAGATTGTCTTAAATATAAATTTAGAAACTTGTTATAATATATATTTATATGATATTTAAAATATTGATAGGTTTTATTAATAAATTAATAATTATTAATTGATTATCTTCTAATATTAATATACATTAACTTGGGATCTTATAATGTTTATTATAAATATGTATTAATTTAGAATCTTTTCAAAATAGTAAATTAGGAAAAGGTACAAGTAAAAATAAAATTTTGAATAAAATGACTACAAAAATTTGAGGATACTTTTTTTTGACAATTAATATTTTTCTTAAACCGTCAAATGAAAGGTATTGAAATAAACACGTCATAAAAAAATGATATGACAGGTAAGAGTGACCTTCAAATTCCTGACCCGGTTAGGGGTTTCATCCCCTACGATCCCCTTTATGTGGATTGTTACTTGCTATATAAAAGATGCCTCTAAAATAAGTCAGCGGAGATCTCTAGTACAATGGTGGACAGTGGTGAGAGGTTAGGGGTTCGAATCCCCCAAATGTCATTTTGGACCACCACAACCAGAAATTGCTACATTTGGAGTTAACCGCCATGTGTGTGTTTGGATTTTTTTTTATGAGAGCATATCCTCCTGGATCAACAGGGGAGTGGCTGAGAGTTTGGGTACCCACTACAAAGATTGCCAGTACTTTATTACAAAACAACAATTGGGTGCAGTTGAAACATCTTTCCCTGGTCTTCTTTAGAGGATCTTACTTTGTCACTTTTCAAAGCAGATCTTGAAAATCATGTAACAAACTAGAAAAAATTATATCCCATGAGATTAAATTACTTGCATAGGCTTCCTAAATTTTCTCAGGTGCATTGATTAAATAAATTTAAAATAAATCCACCTCAGGATCACTATGTCAGAATCCTACGAGGCAAGTGCTCTGAATGTGTTTCACTATGTGATACCTCGTGGATGTACGATGATGCATTCACATGACGCAATCCATAAACTAAATCCACTTGGAGTTGGAGGCTTCAACGATGGTGTCAAGGATTTCAAAAGACAATTGAAAGAACTCCTCCAAAAGCATATATTAGTTGTTCATGGAGAGCCTTGAAAACCCATGAAAGTGCAAGCATGCAGGAAAAGCAATTACAACTACTTGCTAACAGTGTTCTAGAAGTTTGCACCAATGATAAGAATTGACTCGATGATCAGATCATAAGTTCAGAAACCATCGTTTCTATTGATGAACAATAGTTTTCGTATATGGCCTTTTTAATGAATCTGTGTAAACATCGTAGGTATAAGCTTAATGGACGGCTTAAATCACACACAGCTTTGATTTCTAGACTTATAAGTGTTAAACACTCAGAGTTGACTGGCATTATCTAGACTTAATATATTGCTTAGTATGTGGTTTAAAAAGTGTATTGTGTTCTTATAGAATCGAAAATCTTGATATCATTCCACTTAGTATATTGTGTTCTTCTAGAATTGAAAATGGCATAGTTTACGATTTTCACACTATGTTATACACTCATTTTGGTGATCATCACCTCTGACATGATTAGAACCCATGGTGTCTATTTCCAAGCCTTAAAACCCTCACAAGCTCACCAAACTGCGATTTTCACTCTATGTTTTAGACTCATATTTGTGTTCATCACCCCTGACATGATTATGACCCATGTCTATTTCCAAGCCTTAAAACCCTCATAAGCTCACCAAACTGCTTAACCTGAAACAACTCTGCTGTAACAGACCTGTTCCCTGCACTCTGCAGCTTAATGTCCTCTAGGTTAATAGCACCATCTTCATTTCGTGATTCTCACCAATGGTCATTTATAGCCCTAATCCATCTTACTACATTTTCTCAACAGTTACCTTGTCCAGGAAACTCTATAAAACACTCAATTCCTAATTTGGAGAGTCTGTTCTCACTTCTAGGGTTTTCTTCCACATTACTACAACATTCCAACACTAGGCTTTCTGAATTTCCATTGCCAAGCTTCATTGTCAAAACCCTTAGCCATGACTTTTTTAATCCTTCACCATCCTTATTCTTCCTCCACTATTTACTTAGCAAGCCCCCAAATTATTTCAATACTCGGAAGGCTGAAAAATACAAACTAGGGGTCTGACAAAGGCAGGCTCCAAACACTAGCAGCCATTTCTTTACCTTACTTTGAACAGGTTATTCTTCAGCTTTCTGAGCACATTTTCAGATTCTGCAAGCACCACAGGGAAGCAGGAATTTAGGTGAACAACTCTTAAAAATTGCAGAGCCATGCAAACAAAGGAAACGTGCATCTACAAAATTTCACAAGCACCCTTGCCACACACCGGCACCCCAAGAAAGTCACTTAGGGGTCTGTGGCCATGGAAGGTCACCAATGCCAACAGAGGGTCACTAGTGCTCACATGAGCATGCCTGTCAGGTCATCTTCATCTGACACCATCTCCACATCCCTCCTTCAGCCCTCTGCCACCTTCCAAAATGCATCAGACATCACAACAAACATACTCTCTTATCCCTAATCTCTTTCTTTTAGAGTTCTTAAATGATTCTCATCTCTTGTGTTTGATTGTACTTAGCATAGGTCTGAAATTGTTAATATTCTGCTATTTAAAGAAAAACAGACTTGGTTAAATAGAATTGCACACAGTAGTTAAAAGAACGCATCTAAACACTACAGTAGCAATTATTTTTATTACAGCTTTCTGAAATATAATCTCTTTTGTTGTGTATCACCATATAACGTCCAAGACGTGGGAAACTTTTTGCTCTCATAATAATCAGGAAAGATAAACAATTGAACTACCTGAACACCTATTTGGTTGCAACCTTACATTGACATAAAGATTTAAGTGTTTGAATGTGAGGTCCGAATGCTTCATCTTCAGCCATTTCAGCTCCTTTTGGATGTGAAAAAGAAAGGCTTTGAGTTTTGGACTCTCTGTCTTCATTGATGAGTCCCATAAATTAGTGTTGGACGCTTTGTCTCTGGGTATGTTATGAGCATCTCTCAGAGATATAGAGCTGCTCTGTACAGTTTTTTGTATTTCTGCAATTAATAAAAAAAGAGGAGAGCCCCATTCTTCTATGGATGTAGCCAATTTGGTGAACCATGTAAATTATGGGTTTTTGTGTGTTAATTTTTTTAACTCTGTTTCTATCTCTGCAGATATCTTGTATTCATTTTTCAGTTTTAATTTAACATTAGATAAATTAAAAACATAAAATGGAAGACAATGAAGAAATGGCAAATGCTCATATTAATGAACAGAAATTTCAAAACATGGTTCTTATAGACAATGAAGAAGTGCTCATATTACTAAACAGAAATTTCAAAACATGGTTCTTATAGACAATGAAGAAGTGCTCATATTACTAAACAGAAATTTCAAAATAATGGTTTTTGTTTTTATTATAAGAAGAGACCTTGTAGTGTAAAAGTTCATTATATACTTCACAGTGTAACAGAAATCAAGCCTTCCTGTATAGATGTTTTTATAGCATTCAGGACTATCTGTGTTTTCCTGCTGATGGAGGACCATTGAGAATCAGGCTTTCCTCCAGAATTTCGGATTCTGTTAACCAGCCTCGCAAATTCTTGAAGCATAAAAATTTCCTGAGGAAACTCTACTGTAACTGTGTGCTCATTGGGTCTGGGGCCCCAAACAGTGTCCATTTCTCCAAACTGGGTGTTTGTGGAGGAGAAGAATGATGCAGAGTTCTCCTCATAGGGAATCACAAAATCATGAAGCTTCAGAATTCCTTTAGACCCATGGACACTTAAGTCCATAGTCAGAGGAGAGTGAAATGAACAATAAAAGGTTGCTACCCTTCCATCTTGCCAAGAGAAAGTAGCCCCGCAAGATGTAATCACTCCACCTTCATTCAAAACAGGCCTGGGATGTGCAATCACACTTTGAGGCATTTCATAATCATTAGCCCATAAAATTGCCCTAATGCAATACCATCCAACATCACCCAATGCACCATGTGCATCCAAATCTGGCTTAACCCGGATGTCCTCTTCAAAGAACTTACCAGAACCCGCAAACGAGAAAGAACTGTGGACCTGGAAATAATCATAGAAATGAGCTGCTCTGTAATCGAAACATTTCTAAATGGCAAATATAAGAGCAATCTGTAACAACATCGTTATTTTGTTTTCTGTAGAGAAATCAATTACTACCAAACAAAAATGTAGAGAAATAAACCCAGATGACTGCATTACACTAGTATGAATGCTATAAACCAAAAGAAATGAGCAAACAGAAAAAACATAAGTGGATACTCTTACTTGGGAAAAGAAAATCGTGAAAGCATTTATCCACGAACAACAAATTGTCAAATTACCCAGATTTTATAAAAGGACGATATCCTAAAATCCAGTAGAAAATGTGCATTAAAACAAATTTATCCATGGCATGGATTATCCAGATTTTGAGACAGGTTATTAGGGTTGCTCAGTTTATTTTATTTTAGTTATAAGTTATTTAGGAATTATTTGTAGAGCTGGTGGTCTCAACAATTTGAAAATATTGTGTAATTACAATTTTGAAGTAAAAAAGGAAGTAAGAAGAGTTACTGTTTATTTTTAATCTTTCATTTTTCCAACAACATAGGGGAAAGGACCCACTTGTGATAGAAGTTGCTGATTTAATACCCCATACTTGTTGATTTAATGTTCAACCTGTGTATAACATTGCACCAATATTTATATGATAAGTACCATTAATTGAATGAAATATATCATTTGTTGTGAAAAGTAACCAATCATGTGATGCCACATCAGCTGCACAAGTATTGGGGCCCTTGGCATCATATTTGATGATGTGGCTCTAAAACCTTAGTTATAAGCAGGGGACTTGCCAAGTAAGCTGCTGTAAAAAAATCGAAGTGATTAGATTTTTAGAAATATTTTATAGCAGGTAGTCTCATGAATTAAAAGGTACATCTCAGCTTAAAAGATTAAGCTCCCAAATTTAGGAGAGAAAAATAAATAAATCAAGATTATTTTCTTATCAATTTTTTTCTTAGAACAAATCTTAAATTTCATATGATCCACAAAAACTATAATAAATTTTTAAGCTGGTAGAACAATTTCTAACTTCACCCTAATTTTGCACTAACATCTACAGCCTTAATAAGTAGGGGTTGCTGTTATTCAGACAAAAAAGATTTCAATCAATCCTGTAGCATATTTTCTTTTTTGCTTTATAAGACCTTATGCTCCATACATCTTGAAGCCTTCCATGGAACCCATCTTTATTTTCAATTCTTCCAAACTACTCCATTAAAATAGGAAAAGATACTAAATTATTCTTTTAAAAATTTACATGAAAACATTAAAACGGCTTATTAAACACCACATAAATTAGAGAATAAAAAAATTAAAATACTAAATTCCAATTTTAAAATCAACAAAATAAAGATTTCATTATGGTGTCAAAGTGATGAAAAAGATTGAGTACTTACCGACTTAAGGTCTCCAAAGAGGTCTGGATCTTGAAGAAACGCCTTCATTTTGGGAGTTCTAGGGTGGTGCATCCACATTGTGCCATCCATGAACTGGACTTCATTATTACTACAGGCCTCTATGATGGTGTCAAAATCTTCAACACAAAGTGCAGGGGGCTTCTCCAGAAGAATATGTTTCTTCTTGTGGACAGCCTTGAGAGCCCATTCGAGATGTAAGGATGTAGGCAGGGGAATGTAGACTGCATCCACACAGGGATCATCCAAAAGCTGTTCATAGCTTCCATATGTCTTTACTTCTGGAGGTAAGTTGTTAGCAGAGGCAAAGGCCTTGGCCTTGTCAACTGATCTGCTGGCAACTGCATACACTGAGGAACTGGGCGTCATCCCAATTGCTCTCACATATTTTCTGGCTATACCTGCACATCCCAGAATTCCAAATCGAACTACTTTCTCTTCTGCCATTTTTCCTGCACACCAAAACCTTTGTGGATTTCCGTGTTAGGCTAATACAAATGCAGGGGATTTTTTTGACCTTTGAGAATGGTGCCAATGTTGCCACGTGGGTTTCGTCATTCTCATGATTTTTGTGAGTGAACAATTAAGTTTTTATTGAAATTGTTGTAATATATATTTATTCAATAATTTTTTATTTATTTTTATTGAAATAGAAATGGTGTGGAAGTTTCCTCAAATTACTCTACTAAAATTAGACTTTTAATTGGATTAGACTTCTAACTGGATTAGGCCTTAAAAAATAGGTTTTATTTCGATTTTAGATTTAATTCCATCTAAGAAACTAGTCTTTTTCAAGGTTATCATGAACAAGTTGTATATTCATTATTATGATTTTTGTAGTTTAAGTTAATTTTCATAGTTTATTGAAAAATCTAGATAGGTAAATTGAAATTTTATTTATTATGTCCAAGACATTAGAATTGAATTTTTAGGCTAATAAATATGCACGGATGATTTTCTCTAGTTGAGAATTGTTTCAATGTTGTCACTTGGTTTTTTTTTGACAATCTCATGATTTTTGTGAGTGAACAATTAAGTTTTTATTGCATTTATTCAAAACAAAAAAAGTTTTTATTGAATTAGAAATGGTGTGGAAGCTTCCACAAAAAGGAAACTTCTAATCACACTGCCTTGCGTCACCATATAAAGATGTTGTGGAGGAAAGATGGAAAATAGTTAGGAAAAGGAAGGAACCAACTGAGCCAACACACAAGCATAGGGTTTATTCTCATCAAAGGCTACTTCACTCCTCTTCACAGTATAATTCCAAATGTGTGGATCATAATTCTTCCTCTACCAGACCTTTTGTGAGACAAAGATCCAGGTCCCCTTCTCCTAATAATGTGGTTAGGAGTACCCCTGATCAGACTCATTTAGTAAGACAAAGATCAAGATCTTCATTTCCTGTTAAATCATTTTTGGGCATTGTAAATCAACCCCTTTCTATAGCCAACCATTTTGAAGCTTAGCGTCGTGAAGAAGATCCCTCCATCTCCACTTTGCCATGAATTTCAAAATTATGTCTTGGAATGTTAGGGGGATGTCTCTCCCTCGTCACAAATATGGTGTGAAAGTTACAGTTTCCAGTTGGAAACTAGATATTGTGTTTCTCCAAGAAGTTAAACTTAATGGTATCCACCTTTCATCTTCTCTATTCCACATAGGGAGAGATGCCTCATTTCTTCATACATCACATATATAAGGGAGGGGTGGGGCTATTATTAGGTTTGCTCCTTGGGTGTTCATAAGTTTGTTATTGACAAGGGTGAAGACCCTTCACACAATTGTGTGTGAGCCCTCATCTTCATCAATGGACAACCCATTATTTTTTGTTTAGTTTATGCTCCTAATTGTACAAAAGAAAGTATTTCTTTATGGGTTTGGATGGCCAATAACCTTCCTAGTGTTGATTGGGTTACTGGAGGTGATTTTAATATGGCTGAACATATAAACAATCATAGTTGGAAAATCCCTACCAAGTTGAGTAATGAAGAATTTGATAAGTGGTTATATTGTTGCAATAGCGTTGGAGTTATTGGGGAAGACAGGAAATTGAGTAGATTAGATAGATTCTACATTCCCCTAATCTACATATAGTGCATGATCCACATGGTGTTAAAGTTGATTACTTCTCTACTCTCTCAAATCACTACTCTATCATGTACTGTTTGCAGAAAACTTAAGACTAATAGTGATTCAAGTCTACCATACAAACTGAATACTTATAATTTAAAGAATCCTTCTTGTGAAGCTGCCTTGGTGGGTCTTTGGAATTATATCCCCAAGCCAAAAGAGGGAGACTCCTATAAGGAATGATGACACTATTCTATCTCATAATGTGTTGAATTCCTATGTGCCTTTGGAAGAATAATTGTAGGATAATGTAGACGCAAGGAAAAATATCTCAAAGAAAAACTATTGAATGCAAAGCCAAGTGACATCAATTTAAAAACTTTTATATCGTTTTTGGAAGTCCAAATTTGAAAACTAGATAGTTATGAGGGACAAGGTGCTAAAATCAAATCTAGGCTCCATTAGGCTAAGGAGGGCAACAAGGGTTCCAAATATTTCTTCAATTTTCTTAACTATAAACATTAAAAAATAAATATATTGGGGCAATTAAAGATGAAAACTGGAACCTCCATATGAATTCAAAAGAGATAACAACCTCATTTCATAATTTTTATGAGAAAATTTTCAAAGAAGACTCACATTGGCAAGATGTCCAACTTGTTTTAGAGGGTATAATTAAAGATCATATTCCAAATAAATTGGATGTTGATTATAGCTAGTTCCTTGATCATACTCTTTCCATTGAAGAGTTAGAGCATGCTATTTTTTTATGGCTACTAATAAAAGTCCTGGTATAGATGGGCTTTCAATGGAGTTTTATCAAATTATGTGGCAATAAATCAAAGATGACTTCTATATGATTTATTCAAAGGCTTTGGAGTTAGGCTCTTTAGGTCCAGATATTAATAGGGGCCTTATCAAATTAATCCCTAAATGAAAAATGAAGATACAATTGCAAGTTGACATCCAATTACATTACTTAATACTTATTATAAAATCATTGCTAAAGTGATTGCTACAAAGATTAAACCTACGACTAAAAGTATTTTTAGATTTGAACAAATAGGTTTCTTTGGAGGGAAGTGTATTCTTGATAATCTTATCCTCGCATGGGAAACTATTGAATGGGCTCAACAATCAAGCCAAAATGCTATCTTAGTTAAGCTGGATTCCAATAAAGAACTTGCGATCGAATGCATTGGAGCTTCATTCTCAAAATGTTACAATGATTGGGGTTTGGCCCCAAATTATGTAAACATGGTGCAATGTTGTTCAAAGATGCCAACAACCTGTTGATAATTAACAAGGAGATGTCTGATCCCTTCCCCTTAAAATATTCAATCAGACAAGGCTATTTGTTATCTCCTTTCATTTATGTCCTTGATGTTGATGCTCTTGGATACTTGTTGTAGAAGTACAATCAAATGAATTTAATCAAGGGTATCTCTATTCTTAATAATGTGGCTATAATTAACTCTCATTTTGCCAATGATAGCATGCTTTTTCTTCAAAATTCTGAAGAAGGGATTTCAATTGTGATGGAAGTCCTTAATCTCTGTTGCTTTGTTTCTGGGTCTAAGTTAGCCCATCATAAAACTGGATTTCTCATGACACATATAGATAATGTTGCTCCTTGGATTCCTTCATAATGGAAACAGATTAAATATGGTCAATTATAGTGTTATTTGGGCATTCCCTTTGGGTTGGGTGTGTCTCCTTCTAAGATGTGGAGGTGGTTCCTTGATAAAATGAGAGTTAAGCTGCTTAATTAGGATAACAAGTTTCTTTCTATGGTAGGCAAGATTCAAGTTGTGAATTGTATATTCTTAGCCTCATATGATGTTTATTATTCATCATGTTGGATGCCTTCTAAAAAAGGCTATGATGCTCTTACCAAATTTGTCCATCTCTTTTTATGGTCTAATTGGAGTGGTAATTATTAGAATTCATGAAATGTAAATCCCCACAAGCCCAGTTATCTTCTGCAAGAATACCTATCACACATATAAAGAAAATTGAACAACAAAATAATTGAAGACAATAACAATGAAATTGATTGAACTAATTGTATTGCTTGAGTTACAATGAAGGATATGACATCCTTATAAATAAATCTAACTCTAAAGATAGAAACCCTAAATGGTGGAGTTTGCAAGATAGACTGAGAGTTAAAACAAAATGCATGAATCAGTCATGTATGCACAAATAACATAATAGACTAGTTAAATGCATGAAACTCTCAAAATCTAAACATGGTTTGGTTTTCCTAGTTTGCATTATGCATGGAGATAAATATTAATTAATTATTCATAATTAATTAGTTAACTAAATAATAAATTATTTAGTGAATTAATGCAATTAAGTGAATAGCTAATGTATGAATTATTTACTCCAACAGTAATTTTGGTTTCAAATGCACTTCATGGTTGCATTGCATTCAGCCCAAGGCTAAAGGTGGGCTAGGCATTTTGGATCCCAAAGCACAACTTGAATTTGTTTAGTAGTAAAATGGATAATTTGAGTAATTAATGGAGATGAACCATGGAAAATCTTGGTTTGTTTATGTATTAGTCAAGCCTCAATTAAGAGGAAATGACAAACTACGACGTGGGAAGACAAACTCCTTGTGAGATTTTGTCAAGATCAAGAGCTCAATGAAAAGTACAAAATAGAGACAAAATATGGATAGGAATAAATTGTATTCTATCAAGATGAAATACTGATCAACTGGATCATCAAAAGTTACATACAATGAATATGAGCCTTCTTATATAGGCAAGGCTATATGGATATGTGAGTGCACAAACATGACATGTGGTTCAATGAGAAACAATGGTAGGTAGGAAATAGGTGTGGTAGGTAGGAGAAACAATAAAATATTCCACTATAGGTGGATCACCCACAGAAGGTGGAGTTACGAGTCCACAATAAGTTGATATGATAAAGTAACAACAAGATCATACCATAAAAGGTGGAAATTCTCCTCCATACACACTCCCAATGTAGCACAAACACCCAAGTGTCTCATATGCAAACTACTATGATATGCATGTACCTAAGTAAACTAAAAGTAAGGTGTAATAATATCCAACATAAATAAATAATTACACCAACACCCCCCCTTAAGTGCAACTTAGGGGAATGCACTTAAGTCTACAATGCAACTAAGAAATGCAAGATGGGTCCCGGCTACTAGGTCATGTTGGGTACCCATGTACAAATGCAAATGCTTGCAAACCAATGCAATTTCTCATAAAGAAGGGAAAGAGAGAAAAACCCAATGGGAAAAACCCTCCCCAAAAACAGAGATGAAAACTATATACAAAGGAACTCTCAAAGAAGTATGAGAAGGACAAAATCCCATGTGAGGAAAATGTCCCCCCCATATGAGAGAAGAAGAGAGAGACGAGAGACTAGGTAGCCCCCCCTCAATGTAGAATCTACACCAATGGTAAAAGCTTGAAGATGAATGAAGAAACTACTCCATGAATGACGAACAACGTTCATCCCCTTAGGAAGAAACAAAACCAAAGGTGTATCCACAAAGTCTCCCTAATCATGAAGGGAAGATGTAGGAAAAAAACTCATGTCGAATGGAGTCTCTGAAAACTGCTCAAGTGCCCCCATGTCGATGCTGAAAGTTACCCCCTTCAAAGGTGGTGAATGACTCCACCTTGCTAAAAAAATTACTCCAAGATCTAGTGGAGATGAATGTAGAACAAGTTCCAAAGACTCACATGTCTCCTTTAAGGATAAAGAGACCTCCTCCAACTGCTGTACAAAAGTATCCACAATCATGTCAACCTTGAAAGAATGTTCATGTAGAGAATGCACAAGAGGGTCAGAGTGTTCCCTCGCAACAATCGAAGAAGGATCATATTCAAAGAGAAGATGAATGTCATCAATGATGTCTCCCAAATCCACAATGTCTGTCAAGTAGTCATCCCAATCAACTGAAGCTGGAAGACAAGAAATATCCCGTTGCACTGAATCACAAGAAGGCAAAACTGTTGCACTAGCTGCATCATCAGGTGCAATAGGTGGTGTGATATCAATAGGAGGAGATGAAATACAAGGCTCAAGAATGGGTCACATGTGAGAACACCCAAGTTCAAGTACCCAAAGTTCTCCTCAAAATCTAAATCATCATGTGAAGAATCAACCTCTTCAATAGGACCAAAATGTGAAAAGGAGTACAACCGAGATGCATGATCAACCACCCCAGTCGCAATGATAGCTCTAGTCTCCAAGTCTCTAATGATAACTGAATCAGGTGTGAACTCCACAGTTTTCCTTGTTGCCCCATATGTGAAATTTAATAGATCAAAATAAGATTATTTATCAAATGGGGTACACACAACACATCATTTAAGGAGTTATCCCCAATGGAAATAGATCCTTTCCCAATCACATCCATGTATGCATGATTGCCCATCAAAATTTGCGGCATGGTGCATGGCTCAAATGAAGAGAACATAGAGTTTGAAGATGCCATATGATGAGAAGCCCCTGAATCTAGAAGCCATCTCCCCAAATCATGACTTGTAGTAGCACAAAGAGCTTGTCCTTTTCCTTTATTTGTCCCAAAAGAGTGATCCTTTCCTTTATCCTTTTCCTTGGAAGAAGCAGCCGATGTAGACCTTCTAGAAGGTAGATTGATTTTGTTCTTCTCAAGAAGATTATTCAACTCATCAATATCCTTCTTGTAACAATGATGTTCATCATGTCCTGACTTCTTGCAATATGAACAAAAATGGGTGTCCTTAGATTTCCTCTTAGGTAAGGACATAGAATCACCTTGTTGTGGAGAGGAGGATTATGCTCCATCTTGTTTAGGCTTAGGTTGCTTTTGGTTCTTGCCTTTTCCTTGATTTCTTTGATTCCCTTTATTATCCACCAATACTTGTGACTTTGAAGATTTGAGAATCCCCATCTTGGTCAATTTAGATTTCTCAAGTATCAACATCTTCGTGAATGCATCAAATGAGGGAGAAGTGTATGAGGAACCTTGAGCTAACCTATGGGTGTGAAAGCTAGATACAGAGGCTGCATACTTTGATGGAAGCTTGTCCAACAAGTTATAAACCAATTGAGCATCCTTTTTGTCAATGCTACAATCCTTTAGATTTGCTCTTAGCTCATTTTCTTTTGTGACATAATCTTGGATTGTATCAAAATCCTTGGGATCCAAAGTTGTGAGTTCACTATCAAGCTTGTAGCCCTTAATCTCATCAACTTGGCCATACAATTTTTCATAAATATCCCAAGCCTCTTTGATTGTAGTACACTTATCAATGTGAAAAATCAGGTCATCTGATACACACTTTCTAAGAGTTCCAAGTGCCATAACATTCTTAGTTCAAGCCATTCAATTTGAGCATTAGGATCAGGTGGTGTTGTTAGAGTTCCATTTACATAATGAATGAGTCCTTTTTCCATTAGTTTACTCCATGCCTTTATCTTCCATGATGCATAATTATGAGGAGTTAAAAGTGGAAATTTAGGAGAACCCATAGCACCAAAATGAAAAAACACAAGATAGAGAGAGGCACAATCACACAAGACACCCCCCCAAATTCACTCAATCAAGAAACCCCCCCCCCCCCCCCCCCAAAAAAAAAAATGATGATTTGGCACTTTATACTTTGTGTGTACAATGGGCCACTTGCAAAAAAAGGCAAGGTGGACTTATGATTTCAACTTTACAACTTCTCAAAATGAGATATAAGAGACTTCAATAAATACTACAAGTGATCTAACTGAGATCCAAACAAAAAACATGTACCAAATAGGCCAAGGATGGCCAAATACTAAAAGTACAATTTATAGTCAAAATCACTGCAAACTAATGGTAGATTATGAAAGTAGACAAAAAATTATGCACTTTCAAAAAAAATGTCACCTGAAAAGGAGGTCATATGACCCCAAAGGAAGCCTCTGAAGTTGAAAAATCGGGGATTAGATAGGTATAGTCCACAATAAGTGGATATGATAAAGTAACAACAAGATCACACCATAAAAGGTGGAAATTCTCCTACATACACATTCCCAATGTAGCACAAACACCCAAGTGTCTCATATTCAAACTACTATGATATGCATGTACCTAAGTAAACTTAAGTAAGGTGTAATAATATCCAACATGAATAAATAATTACACCAACACTCCTAATAACTCCTTTCTTCAATACCAGAGCTTAAACTTACTTATAGTCTATTTGGAAGGCATGGTAGGAAGTATGTAAATATTTGAATTGGACAAATTACCCACTTCAACATGGTTTTAGTTTTGGCTCCAACTCTATTTGGTGGAATAGGTTGATCCAATACCATGACAAACCTCTTGTTGTTTTCTTTCCAAGACAAGCATCTTTTTTATTCAAGAAAGGAGTACAATAATTCAAGGATTTGTGGGATTTCTTTTCTATTGAGTGGGATAAATGGTTAAATATTAAAAGTTACTTTGGTTTAAACAATGGGTTCAAGGGGTTTATTATCTTTTTGAAATCCTTGGTCTCTATTGAGCTAGCTATGAAGATTTGTACACCTCTGAAATGTAATTTCTCTAAGGATTGGTGGTGTTTGTCAAAGCATTAGTTTGGTTTTTTTTTCGCTTAAAAAAATATATCTAAATATCCTACTTGCCCTTCCTTTAAATCTCATACTGAATAAAAAATGGAAATGTAAATTTCTGGAGAGAACATATAGAGAAAATTAAGTGCTTAGATTTGGTAGTCTAGAGTTGAGGCTAATGCTTAGATTCTAGCCTAAAAAATTCTACATTCCGAGCTCCCTATTGGTGATAGATTGAGATATATGAAGATCCAACCTAATAAATGCCCCTTTTACCATCAAAGTGAAAGTTTCATACATATATTTTGGGACTATGCATGGACCAAAAGAAAATGGAATGCTATCTTTAGATATGTTCCTGCATTTTTTTATCATGATCTATGCTTGAAAGAGGCTCTTTTGGGTTTAAATCTTTAGAAGAACATTGTTGTTGATTCTATGAGGCATATAATTTTAATTAATATTTGGAAAAATAGATGCATTGCCATGTTTTCAAACAATGTTATTCATCAAGAAGGAGAAATGATAAGGTTTTTCTCTAACATCATATTTGAGACTATTTTTTTGTGTTCTCAATTACAGGGAGGAGCTGAAGAGAAAAGTAAGACCAACAATCACTTAGATAGGATCAAGTTTCAACTGCTTCAACTTCATTGACATGATATTGTATGTGCAAAACTACTTCAACAAATACTAAAATTCAAGATATGATGACCTTTTGTGATATCAGGGAAGAACCTAAAGAAGGATTTTCAATTCAACAAATCAAACAACAAGTGGATTTGCTACTCAAAATTAAGAAGACTTGTCTTTTTGGCACGACATTAAAGATCTTTTTTTCATGCTCATGTCATTACTAGTGGAACTTAAAGATATTTATGTTGACAATTATCTTTCAACTATTATGTTGTTATTGATAAAGGTTCTTGCAACTTTTGCATTTTGACTGCAAACTTAAAGTCTATGTACACTTCAGTCTCATAGTTGTGAACTGCAAGATTTTTTGTTGTCATGGGTTTCTATTCTCACATTATCAGTCTTTTGTATTGCCTCTGCTACAAATTATTATGTTTTATTGATTCAAATTTTATGCTATGCTTGTAATATCTATCTACAACTCTGCCCCAAGGTTTTTTTGATGTATCGTGGCTATATTTACACAACTAGCAATCTACTAGATCTATCTTATTATTGTAATCTTTATGCATTATTTCAATAAGAAAAAGACATTATAATTGAGGAGGATGTAAGATGATAGAATTAATCTCAATCACATGCTTATATTTATATTAATTAAAAAATCTTTTATAATACAAAATTAGAAAACATATATTTTAATATCATTAATTATGAAAAACATATATTTTATTTTTCTTCTTTTAATATTGTATTTATTAAGATATTATGACTTGTTTTTAAAGTTTAAAAAGAAAAAAGAAAAAAAACTATTGAAGAAAGTAATAATTAACTTTATTCTAATTCGTCTTCTTCTTCTTCTTTTAAGGATTGATTTTCGTTAAAATTATTTTAATTATTTATATTTTAATGAAATTACAAATAATAATTAAAAGTTATTAGAATTAATTTAATTTATGTTTTTTCTTATGAAAAATTTATTTATTGTAGAATAAGTATATTTTGAATTTAAAATCTTTCTTTTATTACTATCTTCTTGTGATGAGAATATCATTTAGTGTTATCTTCTTTTATTAGGATATATATGTTTTTAATTTATTCTACTTCTTCCTCCTCTTCTTATTTTTTGTTAAATTAATTATGTCTTCTTATGAAATTACAAATAATAACTAAATAACATTAGAATTAATTTAATTTATAATCTTTTGTCTTATTGAAATTTTATTATTGTAGAATAATTATTTTTGATTTTTTAAACTTATATAATAAAATAAGTTTCAACTTAAAACCTAAATTGAAAGTTTAGAGCAAGAGAGCAAGAGAGAGAGAAAAACTAACTTCTGATTATGCATTTCATGCCAATAATTTAGGGACAACATGTGTCCTTGGGGAGTTATGATTGGGGTAGCATGCCATTTGATTATTATCTCCATCTCTATCTCTCTACCCTATCTATATATCCTCCCCCCCCCCTCTCTCTCTCTCTATATATATATATCTTCCCCTCTATCTTTTCCACTATATCTATCTCTTTACCTCTCCTTTCTATCCCTGTCTCCTATCATTCCCTCTTTTCATAACTCTCTACATCTCCTCTATCCTCTCTTTATTTATCTCCCTCTCTCTCCCTCTATATTTCTCTAACTCACAAACACATTCCTTGTTCCCCCCTCTCTATATCTATCTCACTCACACATACACACACTCCCTACTTCTCTCTCCCTATATCTATCTCTATAGACACACACTCCCTATTTCTCCCTCTCCCTCTCTATCATTATTTCAATATTTATCTCTCTTATACACTCCTCCTCTCCCTTCATCTCTCCTACTCTCTCTCTATATCCCTCTTTATTTATAGCTACATATCACTTCCTATATCTTTATCTTTCTGTCTCTCTATGTCCCCCCTCTCATTGTCTCCCTCTTTTTATCTTTATTCCTCCCTCTCTCTTTCTATCTCTATTCATCCCTCTCTCTTTCTATCTCCTCTTATCTCTCCCTCTTTCTTATCAACTCTATATATGTTCAAGTAATATCTACTCTATCTCTACTTTCTATCCATATCTCTATCTCTCCCTCTCTCGGGCTCTTTATATCCCTATTTATTACTCTCTCCCTCTCTCCTCATCACTCCCTCCTTTTATCTCTACTTCTCCTCTCTCTAAACCTTTCTCTCTATTTCTTGTCTACGTCACCTTATTTCTCTCACTCTTGCCCCCTCTATCTCTATCTCTATATATCTCTCTCCCCCTCTCAATTTATATATAGTATTTCAACATCTCTCTCTCTCTCTCTCTCTCTCTCTCTCTCTCTCTCTCTCTCTCTTATTGACTCCATCTCTCTTGTACAATATATCTCTCTATCTCTCTCTTTCTCATCTTTGTGTATTTATATACATATCTCTTTATCTCTCTCCCTATATATATATATATATATCTTCCAATATACATCTATCTCTCCCTCTATTCCCCCTATTTCTCTCATCCTCTCCCTTTATCTATTTTTCTATGTCTAGTTCTCTCTACTAGTATGTCTTTATCTCTCTCCTTCTCTCCCTCTCTCTATATAATTTATCTCTATCTATCTGTCACTTTATCTCACCTTATGTTTATACAGATCTCTGTCTCACTATATATATACATATATTGTTGAACACGCCACAAGACTGAGAGGTGGGGTTAATTAGATTGGACCTCAAAATAATCTATTTTTGATCTTTTAAACTTCAAAGCACAATTAAATTCTTATTGCAATTATGAAACATAAAATCACAAAGCACAATAAATACATGAACACAAGATTTACATAGAAAATCATAAACAGAGAAAAACCATGTTGAGAATCACACTCACAATATGAATAATTAATTACAATGTTTTAGGTTGAAGGCCAAGGATCTCGCTACATTTGATTGAAATTGCAATACTAAGGAGCACAACCTTAGGACAAGATAAAAGGGACTTGTATTATCGAGACCCATTATCTCAAGACAAGATACAAAGTGCTACATAAACTGCTATGTTGGTGAAAATTTAGGGTTTCCACACTTAGATATATGAAAACCACTAATTTTTACTTAGGGACTAATACATTAAAGAAGGGTAAACCCAATGGATCTAGCCACAAATCAACAAGGATAGGGCTGAGATTTCTATTGGATTTACTATATTTGAATTGACTTCCCTCTTTTAAATTGAATTGTGAAAATATTAAAATTAGGGTAAATGTGTTGGAATTGATGTAAAAATGCATAAATAATGAGCTACAGTCATTAGATTGAGCCACAAACTTGTATTTGAGGAATGTAAATGTATTCAAATCTATTCCCAAAATGAGCTCCTAATTTGTCAGGATTGGGATGGTGGTTGCTCTAGTCCTCTGCACTTTTTGCACTTCAATATGGATTGGTTTGTCACTGTAAATAAATCCAATTTTGAAGATTGTAGCTTCTTACTTGTTCCTACACATAGTAGAGAAGGGAAATAGGTTGGGAATAGGGGTTTTCCTTAGGTCAAACCCTAGTTTTGGAATTAACCATGAAATAGAAATGAAATATAATTGAATTGCAGTTATGGAAATGTTCTCCTTTTGAGGGAGATGCTAATTAATGACTGAAAACACCAATGCTATACCTTAGAAATGAGTTTTATTTGTCTCTACAATGAATTAGGATTTCATGAAGTATTCAATAATATAGAACATGAATGACAACTCTAATGATTGAATCTTGACCTTATCTCTGCTTTGATGCTTGAAAGAATATTGATTGCTTGCTCACTTGAATATAGATCTCAATTTTTCTCTCTTGTGTAGATGTGAATTCAAATTGATGACAAAATGAGAGGGGTAGACCTCCTTTTATACTTTCTCATCGAAAACCAACTTAATTTTTTGACATGAGCCGACACAGGATCTAGGTCCCTACCAAAATGTTATGACTGTTAAGGGGCCTCAAAATAGGTCCTAGTTAGGAGGACCAGGGCACTGGGCACTTTAGTCTTGGGGGGAATGGGGTGCTAGTGCCTTGGTTATGACCAATCAGGCACTAGAAAATGAGGGGAAATGAAATGCAAAGTGAAAATAATGAGAAGTTTGCATAGTGTGAGCAGAATCAAGACTTTGATAAAGCCTTAGAACATGAATGCCAAGGTGAGGGCCCAAATGAGAAAAAAATTGTAAGGGAGTACAATTTAGGATGCTACATTTAGTCCCCACTTTAGCAGGAGTATGATACTATGCATACTCTTAGAAAAGTACAAAGGTTCACATTGAAAAATCTTTCACCAAGATGTCAAAAGGATAAGACACTCCAAGGCTCCAGTGGACTTTTGGATCTTATGACTTCAATCATGAAAATAAAAGGGAGATTGCAAGAGAAGGAGAAGGAATCATGACTACTAGCCTAGTAAGGTTTTCTTACTATGAGTTTTGGAAAATAAAAATACCAAAATTACAAAGCAAAAGGCTAAGTTTTCAAAGTAACTTGAGTATAGAGATGCAAAAGAGGGAAAGATTGAGCAGATTATATGCCCCCTTATTAAAGAAATTGCGTACACCACAATAGGAGAAATGGCTTTAAGGTAGTATACATGCATCCAAAAGACAAGAACATTACTAGAATGATATGTCCCCAAGAAGGGATGAATCAAAGGATAATAATCACAAATCACAAGACATAAGGGTTCTACTTAACTCTAGGGCAAGTATGCTTTTATGATAAATAATGTATATCATGTATATATTTGTATTCAATTGTCCTCATCCCCCAAAGAAAGTAGAACCACAATGCAAGAAGGGCACATGTGTCTTTTGAGTCAACATGGGTGAGACTTAAAGAGGTCTCAATGATTTCCATCATCCTCAAGTAGACAACACTAGAGACAACAAATAAAATAATTGAGAAACAAATAGAGGAATATTATGTGTGTGTGTGTGTGTGTGTGAGAGAGAGTGAGAGAGAGAGAGAGAGAGAGAGAGAGAGAGAGAGAGAGAGAGAGAGAGAGAGAGAGAGAGAGAGAGAGAGTCCACATCACAAATGAAGCTAATCAAGCAAATCATCCACCTCCCAATCCTGCTCAATGTTTTTTTGGGAAGGTGGACAATATGCAAGAAGAGCAATTTCAAGTACGGTAGATGGAGCTACCACAAGTTCCAAACAAGGACCATTCTCTAATGATGAGTCACTTTGTCTATTACTAGGAGCTAGGATTAATGCTTATGAAAATTGTTTAGATAGTTCATTGTCAACATCAACATATTCATCACTTGAATCAACATTGTTAGCATGAACATCATTTTCATCCATCTCTTCATCAAGATTAATAAAAATGGGATCTTTAATAGGAATAGCACATGAACCATTATTTTTCTTAAGCATTTTCAATCTTGGAGATTTAGGTTGAACTTCCTCCCTAGGGTTAGGCAAAGGTTGGACAAATAGGATTATATCAATATTTGGAGTCTTTGGGGAGGAAATAGGTTGAGAAGAAAGTTTGTGAGCCTTAGCATGATGTCTCTGTCGGCATTCTCTCACACAATGGTGTTTTTTAGTCTTAGCCAAAGATTCTGAAGGTTTAGGATCAATAGGAATAGTCTTCTTCTCTTCCTTTAAAGAAGGATGCATGGGAGAAGGTTTTTTAGGTTGAAAGATAGGAGATGTTGGGCGCTTTCCTTTGTAGGATGTAGGAGGAAGAACTGCAACATATAAAGGAGGAATAAAGGGTGTAGGAAGGAGACCAGGTCCATCATGAGGAGGAGGAATATATCTATAATGAAGAGGAGGAATGGGTCTAGGATCTCTAGGCTTACTCAATGACAAGATCATATCATTCTTCCATTTTTTATAAGATTGAAAAAGAGAATCACTTCTAGGTTTAAGAGGTTCAAATTTATTTAGACCAAAAGTAATCAAGATTAACATCTCGACACCTCACCATGGGTTGGTACATGTTATGATTAATTATTATGATTTTTCCATTATGAGGGAATTTGAGACATTTATGAATGGTATAAGGGATCAATTTCATGGAAGAGAGCCAAGGATTTCCCAACTTCACACAAAATTGATCCAATGTAGGAATAATAGCAAAAATGACCTCTAAGCACTTAGTAGAAACCTCTATGAGAAGAGTAATAGAACTAATAGCGGGACAAGAGAAACCATCAAAGATCTTAATCACGACATCAGATTTATAATATGTTACTTGATGCAATTGTAAGGTATAAACAAATTTTTCAGTTATCACATTCACCATACATGCTAGATATGAGCACCCCTCGTGAGAGTATGTCTTTGATCTTCACATTGACATATAGTGGGCCATCAGGTGCTTCAATAGTCTCACTAGGGTCAAAGGTAATGCATAGGTCCTTATGAGGTGTAGGTTTATCAATAAGATTCACCACATTATTAGCCTCAAGGCCAAGGTCATTAGGAGAAAATGCAAGATGCTCACACTCAACCACATTAGTAGAAATGAAAGGTAAAAGATTAGTAAAGATTTGGAGGAGTTATGTATTTATTTCCCTTGTCATTCACACCAATGTATTGTTAACAACAATGTATTGAATTCTACTCCTAAAGGAATAACACTTTTCAGTATCATGACCGGGTTGATTATGATATTGGAAAAAAGATTTGGGATCATGATGGGGTGGCAAATGTTTGATGGGAGGAAGTTTCAACACATTTTTATTCATCAATTGTGTCAAAATGCTATGCAAAGATTCAGAAAGAGGAATAAATTCTTTTCTAAAATACTTGGATAAAGGAGGCACACCTATTGTTGTAGCTGCTACTTGGGTATTGTTGTTGTCATTGAACTTGATGAGTCCCTTGCTCGGTTTAAAATTTGCAAAAGGTTGTTGAGCACTTTCATTCTTATCGACAAGAGCCATTGAAGGAGATTGTTCAAATTGACTCATTTGAAGTTGATAGTTATGAAGCACTGTGCACAATTGTGTAAAGGAAGTAAACTTAGAAAAGAGAATCTCATCCCTAATTCCTTTTTGTGAATTAGAAATAAAAATTCTTTGAAGACCATGATTAGGAATAGGACAAGAAATTTGAGAATACAAATGTTTATATCTACCAATAAAATCAGTCACATTTTCTTTAACACCTTGTTTACAATGAATCAAATTAGTCAAAGTAATATTAGGACCAATATTATTGTGAAATTATTGAATGAGAGCATTAGCTAATTGTTGAAATGATATAATAGAATAAGGAGGCAAATAAAAATACCATTGAAAAGATTTATCTCTAAATGTTCTAGTAAACAATTTAGCCAAAAGTCTTTGATCATGAGCAAAATCACTACACAAAGTTTGAAATGTTTTCAAATGAGTCAAGGGATCACCTTTTCCATTATAAAGCTCCAATTGAGGGACTTCCACATGTTTAGTGGGGACAACATGAACCATGTCATTAGATAATGGGATCGCTACATCGAATGTAGGCACATTAAACTTGGATTGGTTCATGGAAGCTATTTGTTGTTGTAAGGATGATACAGTTTCAGGTAGGCTATTAATTGTTTCTTCGGTGGATGAATTGAAATTGGACATGTTAGATTGGGATGGAGGAGTAACATTTTTGAATGAAGGAAGAGGTTGAGAATAAGGTGTAACACTATGATAGGTAGGTATGGGAGATGATTGGGTCACAAATGGAAGACTCGCCGAAGGAGGTATGAAAGAATTTTGATTAGCAATGTTGCCCCCTTGACTAACATATGTAGAAATAAGATTTTGTGAGGAAGTAGCCATGATTGTAGATGTGAAAGTTGGCACACTAGGCATAGAAGAAGGCATAGGAATGGAATGATTAACTTGACTGGGTGCTTGAGTGTAACCAAGGACTTCAAAAAAATTTTCATAGGCATGATATTAGTGTCAAAATATGATCAAGGTCATGCAACAAATAAATTCCAACTTTATCACTTTGAACCATTTGTTTTAATCCTTCAATCAATGGGATAACCTCACTTTTTTGGGTATTGTTGATTCATCCATTATTAGAGATTTTCAAATTCATTGTAAATCTTCTCCAATTGGTCAACTAAAACCCTAGTTAGTGATTCACCCTCATCATGAGAATTATGCAAAGAATGGGGATAAATGACATCAATTGTTGGAATAGAAGATCCACCAACATTCTTATGAAACAAGTTATCCAAATTAGTTAAATCTTGGTAAGCCTTAATTCTATAACTTCTTCTCACAAGAATATTATAGGTAGGACTAATGGTAGTAAAGCGCATGCACAAAGGAGAGAAATTTGAATTTGAATTTGAAAATTATGATTGAGCAATACAAAATTTTGTGAAAATAATTGATTAACCAAAGAATTAAGTAGTTTGATTCATGAATTTGAAAGATAAATGCATCTAGAGCTTAGCATAACTTTCATAAAGATCAAATCTGAAAATTAATTTGAAAAATTATGCAATCCACATGATAAATGTTAGAATTATAAATTAGGGTTTTTGTAAATTCTAATGAATACTAAGAGGGGGGGGGGGGGGTGAATTAGTATACCAAAAATTACTGTAAGATTCAATCTTTTAAACAATTTAGCAGATAACCAGTGCAACAGATTCACTAATAAACTAGTTAAGGTAAGTGCAAACCAAATAACAAACAAAGCATTCACCCACAAAAGCACAATCACCATAACACAAGATATTTGACGTGGAAACCAAAATGGGAAAAACCACGGTGAGAAGAAACTCACAAGTAACTATCTACAAAATAGTAACCAGATTGGTTAAGGTCAGACTGGTTAAGGTCATACAATGTTCTTCACTAGAACAGATCCTGTTAGGAATCTAGATCTCTGTTAGGAGATAAGTCCTGTTAAAGACTACCTTGTTAAAGGATTTCAGATCCACAGTTGTGAACCACCTTGTTAGAGGATTTACAAAGGCTTTGCTGAGCCTACCTGGTTAAGGGTTTCAAACTTGTTGAAGATATTAGTAATCAACAAGTGAATGATCTAGATGCTAGCACAATATGCTTAATTAGATCCTTGACAACTCCTTGTTAATGCATTTCAGCATTACTTCAGTCTTCAATATCTCCACACTCTATCTCTTCATATAGACCTAATCTTCTCTTCATTGATCATGCATAATAACCTTTTCTTCTCTATATCTCATACATGCAAACCCTAGACATGATATCCTTATAAAGGAATTTGATTTCATGTCGGTCCAATAGAATTAGACTACAAGTTCCTAGGTACAGTGCATCTAGACACATTTGGTAATGCACCATAAACACACCGCCAAAGTGTTGGTGGATGATAACTCATCACACATTACAGTAATACCGGTTGGTAACTTAGCACAAATATATACCGGTTAATACAATATTCTGATTACCGGTTGTCAAAAAATGAAGACTGGAAGATCGTAGTGTTCCGATCAAAAGTTAACTACCGCTTGGGTCCTTTGTACCACTTGAGATCCTCAAACCGCTTGGGGCCTTCATACCTCTTGGGATCTTTAGTCAATCTATGACCGGTAAATCATCTTCTGCAAAATACCGATAGTCTAAAGACTATTCATTCAATAATACACAATACTGGTTGGAAAAATTACCAGTTGAGCATAACTCATACATCAAGAAAGTGTGTGTCCATCAATGACAATCAAAACATCATCAAAATACCAACAATCTCCCCCTTTGGCACTGATGGCAACACTTAGGAAAATTTTGACATCTAAGTGATTTTACAACAATAACACAAAAGATCCTATAATCAAAATTACTCCCCCTAAGCATATACACTACCCCCTTTGCAAAAATTACAAGTATGTGCATAAACATTAACCAAAATTTTAATGTATGTACACTACTCCCCCTTTGCCAACAATGACAAAGTAATGCAAAGTAACCTTTTTATAAAATAACATAGATTAGATGTTCATGACAATAAGGAATGAAATTTCTGAAAAACAGATTTAAAGTTCTGCATAAAATTCTTCATGTCCACTGTCCATGACTCAAGTAATGAGGTAGCAACCTCACTTTCAGTCTTCATCTAGAATGCTAGTTCTTCCATTGCATCAATGGTACTCATCTCTTGAGTTACCGTGATAGCTTCCAAGTTGAGAAAACATCTCTGAAGAACCTGCAGTTTTGGCAATAGGAGCAGTTGAAGCTCCTACAAATCTTGAGTCTGATTGCTGATCTCTAAGTCCATCTTGGAAGTCTGACGCTAAAAATGATGAACAATTTGTCCATAGGTAGTGAGTAAATCATAGGGTAGCTTGAAGTTGCTGATATATTCCTGTAACTCCGATTGGAGTTGAGCTTTCTGTTTGAGCACATCTTCACAAAATAGATGGGGTTGGCAGATTTTACTCAAAAAGTAATTTACCCTCACCCATAGCAACACTAATATCATTCTATTGCTTCAGTAGTTGTGTCATGAGTTCATTCATTTTCTTGACTAAGGCAATATTGAGTGCCTTTTCATGGCTATTTCTTGCAGTTGCTTGAGCAACATCTTCCAAGCATTGTACCTGGTCCTCTACTATCGTACAAAGAAGTTTGAGCTTGGATAGAGAGGAGTCGGTACTGGGGAGGTTAGTACCAAGAATTAAACTGGTAAGGGTGTCAACTACAATTTGTATGACATCCTGTTCTTTCTTCTTCCGCAATTCTTCTAGTCTCTCCTATGCAAGTTTGATGCCTTTAAGTAGCTTAGACTCATCTGCTGATTGAGTCAGACATGAAGAGTTAGATCAATAGGACTAGTGGAGTCAACCTGCTTGGTTTGATCACTGGTTGCCTTAGGAATCTGCCCTCCTTCTTTGGTCTTAATCTCCGCTTGTTTTCTCTTCTCTGCTTCCTTCTCCTCTTCCACTCTTTTCTTTTCTTCTTCTTTCTTCTTCTCTAACTCTTTCTTTTTCTCCTCTTCTTGTTTCTTCTCCATTTCTTCCTTCTTATTATCTTCTTCCTTCTTTTTCTTCTCTTCCTCCTCCTTTGTTTCTTCTTCCTTTCTCTTGTCTTCTTCGTTCTTCTTCTCTTCTTCTTTTCTCTTGTCTTCTTCTCTCTTCTTGTCTTCTTCTTTTCTCTTATCTTCTTCTTGCCTTTCTTTTTCGTCTTATTCTTTCTCTGCTTTCTCTTTGTCTTGTTTCTCTTTCTTAGCTTTTTCTTTGTCCAGAGTGACATCCTCATTATCTAATGCATCAACATCAATAGGGTTAGTTTTTTATGTCACTCTTTCACCTTGACTGTCAAATACCTCATCCGGTTTGCTTGAGGATAGGTCAGGTTCTTGATCATCCTTCCTAGTGGCTTCAGATTCTTGGTGTATTTTGACAACAACTTTAACATGTATGTGTGTATCCTTTTCTACTTCAGAAGTTTTACCTTCTATTAACCTGAGTCGCCTCCTTCTCATAAAGAAGATGCCTTTGTTCTTATCCATAATTTCAATTAACTCTGAATTTGAAGCATCAGGAAAGTATTGTGCAAATTTTTTCTCCTTGATCTCTTGTTCTCTTTCAATGGCAATGCACCATTTATTATCCAAAGAATTATACAAAGAATTTGGAGTAACAGATTTAATCTCAGAAGGCGACCGATCATTAACACATAAATATTTAATGACCTCCTATTCTACCTCCTCTTTCTCACTATCATTAAAGTCATCAAAATGTTCTTTTAAGTCATCAAGCAATTTCCTCCTAATATTCTTTATTGTCCTCTGACAGTGTGTCATTGGTTTATAAGAGGTAATATCTATATTTACCGGTGCAGAAGTTGCTTTTGCATTACCGGTAGACTTCGGTTTTTTGCTTGATTACCTTGTCTTCTTTATTTAAATCTCCGATTCAGTGTCTTCTAACTCCGGTGAGTGAGTCCTGGATTTTCGCTTCCTCTCAAATAATTTTGCCGAAATAATCTTAGGTTTCTTTTTGGCTGGTGACCGCTTGGTTACTTTCGGACTGGTAGATGTAACTGGTGCAGATACCGATGGCACTATTTTGCCCTTTTTCTGCTTCGGTTCCTCAATCAGTGTGACCCTCTCCAAGTAGGTACTGGTTCTTTTCTTCTTTGCATCTAGTGGTGAGGTAAGTAGGGTAGAGGCATACCCGATCAATATGTCATTTACCACT
The DNA here is from genome assembly GCF_030272615.1 of Cryptomeria japonica. NCBI lineage: Eukaryota > Viridiplantae > Streptophyta > Pinopsida > Cupressales > Cupressaceae > Cryptomeria > Cryptomeria japonica. Next base: position 740,082,516 of record NC_081414.1, read on the forward strand.
TCATACCCCATAGGGCCAACTACTTCCTTTCTAGGTTCCACAGCTTCCATTATGCAGCCATTTGTCCTTATTGTGAAGCAGATGTAATCTTCATACTTCTTCACTATATCACCAGATATTCTCATTCTCTGGCTCATCTTTTGTTTGAATTCATCAAAATACTTACCTATAACCTCAAGATATGCAGTTCCCACTGGTTGTAGACTCTCCTTAATTTGTCTGGAAATTGGTAGGTTAGTAGACCATTGAACATCACCTACTCTAGGGAAATAACCTTGAAAATAGAAGAATAGACCGACCAGAAGTTGGCCAAACTTGAACCTCAGTGATTTGTCATGGTTGATGGATTTCAGATTCACCAACTATTGATTATGTAAGAAGGTACATAGGTCATATTTAGTATCTTCCTTGATCATCCTGTAAGTAGCATTCACCACAACAGCAGGGACAAAATTCATTCCGCCGGCATAAAATATCCTATAACCAATCACCATGCAAGCGTATTTTACCAGATCATCAAAAATGGTGTTGACGATCATTGCCCGTTGGTCACTTACAGAACCAGTGAGCTCTGTCATTTTAGTTTTGGTGACCTTTCATAGAGCTGGTACTTCTCCAACATTGCAGAATCCGGTGATGGCATGAATCGCTTCCGGTGTGATGTCATGGGTTCGCTCAAGATACATCTTGTCATCATGCACTGTGCTAAGGATAATGCGAATATGTTCTTCTGTAAACTCTTCTAGAAAGTATACTGCATTGTGTAGTTTTATCTTCTCGAGGATGCTATACTCTAGTTTGATTTTCTTGTCATCTCCACAGAACAAACTTAGCTAGGAGTGAATAACTAGGGATCCTAGGTCTTCTAACTTACAGTCTATATACCCTGAAATATCTCCTTGGACAATAACTCCGACAGGAATTTGAGATAGGGCATTGTGTCTCATTTTCTTTTGAATAAACTCAGATGTATCTTCAGGTGCACTAGAACTAAAATGTGATGCAGAATCCATAACCAAATGATAAGAAAGAATTTTCAGAAAATACCTTCACAATCTGAAATTTAGGTTTTCCAATATCGCGCATAGTACACCACTTCGGTTGCTAGTTCACCACTTAGTGTTCTTCACTGATTGCTTGAAGATGATTGCAAGATTTCACACATGATTTCTCCAAATGCCAAACAAATTGCTTTGGTTGCTCTGCTCTTGAAGATTCTTCTTTTGAAAACAGATAAGTGAAAATGACAATGAAAAACCTTTTAAACAAACTCTCACCGACCATAATAAATGCATCACTTCTAGGGTACAAACCCTAATTTTGCCTTTTACTGCTTCAAATCTTCTGTCAACTGACAAGTAACATATACCAGTAAAGGTCTTTATCGATATAAACTGGGGGTTCAAAATATTTCACCGATATGTTCCCCCTAAGCTTTTCTGAAGCTCAGTTTGCCAGTTCAGAGACTTCCACACTAGGTGCAGAAGTAAGTTCATCCTGTGACTCTTCTTCTGATTTCTTTTTCCAAGTTATATTCATTTTCACCTGAACAGTTTCAACATCAATCTTCCCTTATGGAGTGATTGGTATATCACCCAATAGGCTCTTTCTCAATCTGCAAGTTCTGGCAATGTGTCCCGGTTTGTGGCAATGATAGCATACCATTACAAGTGTTCTCCATGGTCCATTATTCATACTTCCATTCTTCCTTCTACATGTTGCAGTAGTGTGACTGCTACCATGATAGATCAAACAAGTTGCTTTCCAACTAGTTGTCGCTTGATAACCGACTGACCGATGGTCATAGGTATTGTATCGGTTGGGATTCCGGTTCACAGGAAGTTCCAAAATATCTCCTTGAGTCCTTGGAGGATATCTCCTAGTGTTGTGCAAAACTGACCAGCATTCAAATTCTCTATGCCCAAACTTTTTGCATGCATAACAGTTTCCATTGAATCTATTGGATCTAGGCATATTGTTTTGAAAATAAGGAAAATTGTTGTAGGCCTTCCTTCTACACACATTGGTAGTATGTCCTTCTTTGAGGCAATTAAAGCAAATAGGTTTAAACTTTTCCTTACCTTTATCCTTGGATGTCGGTTTCTTCTTTGATGCTTCAACTTTTGTTCTAGAGGTCTCACCTTCCTCATACCTAGAGAAACCAAGTCCAGTGGTATTCTTTATTGGCTTTTCCGATTCTAGCTTTTGTTCTAGCTTAGCAGTACTCTGATTGAATTTGGCAAGTATTTCCTTTGACTCAGTAAGTTCCTTGGAAATAGTAGCATTGGATTCCATCAAGGTTGCATTCTCAGAAATAGCCATGTTTAGTTCACCTTGCATTTCTTCTTTTTCCACTTTACTCTCTTGTAGATGAGTGGTAAGGATACTGATTTCTTGCTTCAGCTTGGAGATCTCATGATCTTTGTCTTTTACCATATCTTTAGCTTTCCTTATGTTCTCAATCTCTTAACACATTCTGATAGTCATTCCTTCCAACTCTCTTCTCAGGTTGGCTTTAGATTCATTCAGTTTTTCAACTTCTTCAACTAGGGCATCCATCTCAGCATGCTCTCTTATCTTGGCCAAATAGGCTTTATACTTGACTTTGAGTTCATCATAGGCTCTCTCAGTTTGAGTGAGATGATGAGTAAGTTCCCTCACACTCTATTCCCCCATATCTCCTTCCAAGTGGTTAGACTTATAGAAAGGTTGACTCTGATACCAATTGATGAATACTAAAAGTGGGGGGGGGTGAATTAGTATACCAAAAATTACTGTAATCAATCTTTTAAACAATTTAGCAGATAACTAGTGCAACATATTCACTAATAAACTGGTTAAGATAAGTGCAAACCAAATAGAAAACAAAGCATTCACCCACAAAAGCACAACCACCATAACACAAGATATTTGACATGGAAACCCAAATGGGAAAAACCACGGTGAGCAGAAACTCACTAGTAACTATCTGCAGAATAGTAACCAGACCGGTTAAGGTCAGACTAGTTAAGGTCATACAATGTTCTTCACCAGAATAGATCTTGTTAGGAATCTAGATCTCTGTTAGGAGATAAGTCCTATTAAAGACTACCTTGTTAGAGGATTTACAAAGGCTTCGTTGAGCCTACCCAGTTAAGGGTTTCTGACTTGTTGAAGATATTAGTAATCAACAAGTGAATGATCTAGATGCTAGCACAGTATGCTTAATTAGATCCTTGCCAACTCCTTGTTAATGCATTTCAACATTACTTCAGTCTTCAATATCTCCACACTCTATCTCTTCATACAGACCTAATCTTCTCTTCACTGATCACGCATAATAACCTTTTCTTCTCTATATCTTATACATGCAAACCCTAGACATGATGTCCTTATAAAGGAATCTGATTTCATGTCGGTCCAATAGAATTAGACTACAAGTTCCTAGGTACAGTGCATCTAGACACATTTGGTAATGCGACACAAACACATCGCCAAAGTGTTAGTGGATGATAACTCATCACACATTATAGTAATACTAGTTGGTAACTCATCACGGATATATATTGGTTAATACAATATATCGATTACCAGTTGTCAAAAATGAAGACTGGAAGATCGTAGTGTTCCAATCAAAAGTTAACTACTGCTTGGGTCCTTCGTACCGCTTGAGATCCTCGAACCGCTTGGGGTCTTCATACCGCTTGGGATCTTCAGTCAATTTGTGACTGGTAAACCATATTCCGCAAAATACCAATAGTCTAAAGACTATTCATTCAATAATACACAATACCGGTTGGAACAATTACTGGTTGAGCATAACTCATACATCAAGAAAGTGTGTGTCCATCAATGACAATCAAAACATCATCAAAATCCCAACAAATTCAACCTCTAAATTTATGTAATTCAATTTGAAAATGAGATCTAGGAGGGAAATTTGGAATTTTAAATTAAATGAATAATCAGATCTAAAATAATAAATCCAAATTAGACAACCCACAAGCTCAATTTTAGAATTAAAAATTAGGGTTTTTTTCTGAATTTAACCTCTAAATTTTTAAAATTTAGTTTGAAAATGAGATAGATGAGGGAAAAATTAAATTTTAAATTAAATTAATAATTAGACATGAAATACTAAATCCAAATTAGACAACCCACAAGCTCAATTTTAGAGTTAAAAATTAGGGGTTTTATGAATTTAATCTCGAAAATTTTAAAACTCAATTGAAAATTAAACTTATAAATGTAAATTTGAATTTGAAATGCATAAACACTCAAATATGAGAACATAAATCAAAAAATTAAAGTGTAAGACGTCAGGTTAACCAAAATATGTTGGTGAAAAATTAGGTTTTCCACAATTAGATATATGAAAACCACTAATTTTTACTTAGAAACCAATACATTAAAGAGGGGTAAACCCAATGGATCTAGCCACAAATCAACAAGGATAAGGCTGAGAATTCTATTTGATTTATTTGATTTGAATTGACTACCCTCTTTTAAATTGAATTGTGAAAATGTTGAAATTAGGGTAAATGTGTTGAAATTGATTTAAAAACGTATAAACAATGAGCTACAATTGTTAGATCAAGCCACAAACTTGGATCTGAGGAATGTAAATGTATTCAAATCTATTCCCAGAGGGAGCTCCTAATTTGTCAAGATCGAGATGGTGGTCACACTAGTCCTCTACACTTTTCGCACTCCAATGGGAGGTTGGTTGCCACTATAAATAAAGCCAATTCTAAAGATCATAGCTCTGCACATATTCCTGCACATAGTAAAGAAGGGAAATAGGTTGGGAATTGGGGTTTGCCTTAAGTCAAACCTCGGTTTTGGAATTAACCATGAAATAGAAATGAAATATAATTGCATTCTGGTAATGGAGATGTTCTCCTGTTGAGGGAGATCCTGAATAATGACTGAAAACACCAATTCTATACCTTAGAATGGAGTTTTGTTTGTCTCCACAAGGAATTAGGGTTTCGTGAATTTTTCAATAACATAGAACATAAATGTCAACTCCAATGCTTGAATATTGACCTTATCTCTACTCCAATGCTTGAAAGAAGATTGACTACTTTTTCACTTGAATACAGATCTCAAATTTTCTCTCTTGTGTAGATGTGAATTTAAATTGATGTCAAAATGAGAGGGGTAAACCTTTTATACTTGCCTGTCAAAAAACAACTTAATTTTTTGACATGAGCCAACACAGGTTCTAGGTCCCTGCCAAAATGTTTTGGCTATTAATGGGCCTCAAAATAGGTCCTAATTGGGAGGATCAAGGCATTAGGCGCTTTGGTCTTGGGGGAACTAGGGTGCTAGTGTCCTGGTCCTGACCAATCAGGCACCAGAAATTGAGGGGAAATGAAATGCAAAGTGAAAATAATGATAAGTTTTCATAATGTGAGCAAAATTAGGACTCTGATTAGGCCTTGGGACATGAATGCCAAGGTGAGGGCCCAAATGAGAACACAATTGTAAGGGAGTACAATTTAGGACACTACAACTACCAAAAGGATCTATGTGTCTTTCGACAAGTATAGGAATAGATGAATTGAAGTGAACAAGATCTCCTAACCATGAAATTATCATTAAACCACTGTACCAAGTGATAAACATCAGAGAAAAAGAATATGACATTGTTAGTAAGATGAGGGGGGGGGGGGTGAATCATATAAACTCACAATTCAATACATTCATCATATTCAACCTTGGTAGCCTTTACTTCAATATGCAACCTAGACTGTAAATCATTCAAACTCATAAACCGACAAACTTAAAACATCACAACACATTTGACACCAGATTTAATGTGGAAACCCAAATAGGGAAAAACCATTGTGGGATTTTGGACCCACTAAGAAATATACCCTTCTAGAGTATGCTTGGTTAAAAGCCAATCCTGTTACAGATTACATAAACACATTGCTAGATGTGACCCAGCTAAGGGATTTCCCTTAGATCTGTTAGAATCTTGCACTTTGTTAGAAGTGACTTTGTCAAAGGATTTCAAACACTCATTAAGAATATTACCTTGCTAGAGGATTTACAAATAAGACTGTTAGGTCCACTTGGTTAAGAGATTTCCTGTCACTTACAGAATAAATAACAGTAATAAAATATATCTGCAACTTCACATTTGAAATGGTAACGCAGATTTTATGTGCTCAATGTACTCAAGATAATCTTGTCATGCGACTTATCTTACTCCTTGCTGGGCTTCTCAATCCGTTCATCAATCAAATCTTCAATCTTCTGTGCTCGATGATCACTACAACAACTTCACTATTCTTCTATTTGCTCGCCTTCATTGTTCATCAACAATTCCTTATTTATAAACAATTCCTAACCGCTTAATCTCCTTGATCACATTTCCCATGATCAATCTTAGCCATCAGATTATCATACTTGACTAGGTTCATTGAATCCTTCGATCTGAAAAATATTTTACCTCGCCTTGGAACTTGTATTCCTTCCTTGGTACTTGTGCTAGGTTATGACCATTCAATCTACGCTATAGATCCGACCCTTGTATTTTCATTGTTGTAGATCCTCAACAAACTTCTTGCATGACATACCAATCATCTATACATCTCCAGCTCACTGGCATCCTTTATTTAATAATGCTTTTATTCATCCAATGTGTTTTGATACTACTTGGTTGTTACTCGGTTAATACTGAACTTCACTTGGTAGACATTCTACCTTCTTTAATTGATATCGATAACCTTAGTGTTTACCAACTTAGCTCCTTGCTCGGTAACATCGAACAATATTACACCTATATTCATTTTATTGCATGAAATCTTTTCTTCTTCTTGTTCAGTCTTTGAATACACATATATAGAATATCAAAACAATCAAAACAACAAAATCTCATCACTGTCTAACTCGGTAATAGTTGCCCATTATTATTCCCCTCCATTTTCACATTCATTTTGTGTCTCTTATCGACATCTTTACACTCATCAAAACATACTTCTTAAGATATGGCAACATCTTACTGAATCAGAAAATCAATTTATTGTCATCAATGACAAAATAATATTATTAAGACAGTAATTATCCTTTATCAGTTATATCAATAATTTCCAACAACCTTCTCAATATCCTTATACCAACAAACTTATTGAAATGCCAACAAACATCAACCACTATCTCAAAACATTGTCATGCTGAAGATATCATCATCAAATTTCTTCACAAACTTAGTTTTACACTCTAGATACACCAAATATGTTTGCACAATATTCACATCTACTTCACATCAATCCACACACATTCCATACCACAACTCCCACAGCCACACATATATATATAGAAGATCATTCATTAAAACCCTCAACTAGGATGACCATAAACAAAATATACAATATTACTTAAATTAGGCCACTCAAAATAATAACATAATGCGGTCCACTCTAAGAGATAAAGGGGACCAAAAAACATCACAACGGTCTTTCTAAAATGATTCCAATGAACCACACACACCAACACCTCGTCCAAAGTTAAAATCAAATGAAATGTGTAGATAAATAATAAAGGAAATTAACTAGTCGACCCAAAAACATCCTCCAATGAAAAATACACAATGCAGATGTACACATGCCATGGTGAGACCCATATCAAAATCCAAACTCAACATCCAATGCATATCCAAACCAAAAGAGCATGATACAAATAAGATAAACCAATAGAGTTGACCAGAAGCCGACACAACAAAACATATCAAACATAGAACAACATAACTTCACTTGCCAATAAAACTAGCACTACAAATCTAAATTGTAACATTGCACAAATGAAATGAACATGTAATCCAAGCCACAACACTTGTATCCACATGTTCAAGAACTACCATGCATTCTTTGGACCAGTTTTGATAGACAACCTCACTGTCAAAAACAAAAACCAACTCTACCGTATGAGAAATAGAGGACCTAAAAACCTAATAGTATAATATACATAGATCAAAAATATTATATCTAGAGCTGCAAGCCGTAATCTTCACAAACTAGAGGAATGCAAAACATTCTTCCACTAGGACATTATATACTCTTTCTTGCATATGGAAACTTCCACTCTTGTACTTTTGAAAACACCTCATACTAACTCAACATCACTACCAGACAACATATCAACATCTGAATACATATTTTTGGATCATGTACAACATCTGCACAATTGAACAACAATTGCACATTTTCTACAACCTTTGCACTTTTGCACACTACTGACTGTGACATCAATGAAATACACTAGACAAGTTTTACATCAATAACAACACAACTGAACATAACTTTAAGTTTCCAACATTAACCACCTTTGTCATTGATGGGAACACTTGTACCACCAATAAAAAATAACAACTACTTTACTGAACTCTCTTCCTTTCATGTTGGCTCTCTTTCTTTCTTTTGGGAATAACTCTAAGCACTAGAACACTCCATTTGCAACCACTTTTCTACAACCATGAAATGACACACACTATACTACTCCCCCTGAGAGCAGTAACTACATCAATCTATGAGATAAAAGATGAACATTAAATCTCTCCCTGGACAGATGCACCACTTAAATGCATCTAGTTTAAAGGAGGAGAAATAACCCCTAACTTGTACTGAAGATACTCAAAAGTATCCTTTTCCAAAATCTTAGTAAAGACATTTGTAGTTTGTTCCTTAGTAGCTCCAATCTGACTTCCTTCTTTGCAACCTTCTCTTTTAATTAACGTTACCAGATTGAAATGTGTTTAGTATTTGAATGCATCAACTGATTCTTTGAAATGTTTATTGCACTTGTATTATCACACATAATAGGAATTGCCTCATCATACTTCACCTTGATATATTTAAAAGTTTATTTCATCCATATGACTAGAGTACAACAAGATGCTGCTATAGTGTATTTTTCTTGAATAGTAGATAATGACACAAAATCTTGTTTCTTACTCAACCAAGAGACCAATATGTATCTCAATAAAAATGCACCACCACTTGTACTTCTCCTGAAATCAACACATCCAACCAAATCAACATCTGTATATGCTTTGAAAGAAAAATCATCATCCTTGTTATACCACAAATTGACATATGAAGTTCCTTTCAAATATCTGAGTACTCTTTTTACTGTTTGATCATGAGATTTCTTAGTATTAGCCTGATAAATAGCAACCAAATAGATAGGCTGCATAATATCTAGTCTTGAAGCAGTCAAATACAATTTTCCTCCAATCATAGATCTATACTATTTCTAATCAACATTAAAGATCCATTATCCTTGATTAACTTACAACCAATAGCCATTGGGGTTGCAATTAGTTTACAATTCTCCACCCCAAACTTCTTCAACATCTCCTTGATATAATTGGTCTAAAAAATGAAAATGCCTTCTTTTGATTATGTAACTTGAAGACCAAGGAGAAATGATAGCTCACCTATCACTGAAATCTCAAACTCTTGCATTTTTTCTACAAACTTCTTACATACATCATCATCTCCTCCAAATATGATATCATCTCCTCCAAATATGATATCATCAACATACACAACAAAAATCAACAATTTAACATCTTCAACTTTGAAATAAAGGTTGCTATCTACAGTACTTGATCTGAAATTCAGTTGCAAGAAATAATATCCAACATTGCATATATCAAGCTCTAGGAGCTTGCTTGAGTCTATAAAGTGCCTTCTTGAGTATGCAGGCCATATTTAGATCTTTTGACAACTTGAACCCATTTGATTTTTCAATGTATACTTCTTCAAGTTCTTCATTCAAGAATGCTGACTTGACATCCATATGATATACCTTAAAGTTATTAAATGCAACAAATTCAAGAAACATCCTTATAACCTCCATTCTTGCTACTAGAGAAAGTGTCCCCTTAAAGTATATACCTTCAACTTGTGAATATTCCTTACAAACAAATCTTGCCTTGTTCCTTGTGACTTCTCCATCTTCATTTAGCTTGTTCTGGAACAACCACTTTGTTCCTATCAAAGTCTTATCCACTGGTCTAGGTAACAATTCCCATGTCCAATTCTTCTCTCTTTGATTCAACTCCTCTTCCATTTCCTTTATCCAAATTTCATACTTGCTAGCTTCCCCATAGGTCTTTGGCTCCGCCTAAGAAAAGAAACAATAATTTGCTTGTTCACTGGAATCTGCAAGTCTTCTTCTTGTCTAAACTCCTTTATCCTTGTCTCCAATGATTTTTTCTGTTTAATGACTCTTCTACACATACTTTTCTAGTGTCTTAGGTGCTTGTTCAAGTTCTTTTTCTTCTACACTTCTCTCTTCTTTATCTTCCAAAGAAATATTCTCTTTTAGAACAACATGGATAATATCTATTTTAGTCTTAGATTTTGACATAGTCTAATTCTATTCTTCATTCACTCTAACATTTTCACTCTTCATAGTATTATTTAACCTCTTGTTGTAACATTGGTATGAATTTCTCGTTATAGAGTATTTAAAATATATTCCATCATTTGACCTTGCATCAAACTTCCCTAGATCTTCCTCATCTCTCCTTATATAACACTTTCTTCTAAATATTCTGAAATACTTGACTGTAGGAGGTCTTTCATTCCATATTTCATAAGGTGTCTTTGTGTGATTCAGTCTTAGTTGTAACCTATTAAGAATGTAAACAACAATATGCACAACTTCTTTTCAATACACATTATGTACGTTAACATCCTTCAACATAGTTCTAGACATTTTAACAATAGTCCTATTCTTTCTTTCAATAACTCCATTATGTTGAGGAGTCATAGGAGAAAAAAATGTCTTCTAATACCATGTTCTTCCCAAAATCTATCAATTTATTTGATGCTGTAATAGATGGAAATATGATTTCACAAGATTAGATATGTAAACTAGGAAAATGGCCCATCTTACATATAATTACATTAAAAGGAGGATGAACTCAACAAATCCAACCTCAATTGTATTCGAAAGGGGGTTGAATGTTGATTGGAGTCATATTACCCTTTTGTTTGATTTGAAAATGTGATTGAAAAGATGTAAATTGAATGTCATTTAATGTCAAGCCTATAATGATAATTGAACCAAAATAGTGATAGTAGGATGCTACAAACTTCATACAAAGCCACATACAGAGCTATAAGCAAGGAAAGTGAATTACAACTTGTAGCTAAAAGTATGGGCCAAATTGTTGAGACCGGGGTGGTAGTGTTCCCTGGTCCTGCAAATTCTTAATGGGCAAGCAATATGTTTTTTGGATCAGGGAGATGCTCAAGATCCACTATTGGAAGAGTGAGAAAAATTATTGGGACTAGGAAATTTTGTTGTTGTTGTCCTTTGTGAGCACCCTGGTCCCTCTGCAACACCCTAGTCCTAAGAGGTCTCTAGAACTTCTACAAAATCCATTTCAGTCTATCTTTGTCCCTTCTATCTATTTCCTCTTTCATAGCTCCCAAATCTATTAGCCGCACACAAAAATAAAGGAAATTGTGTTGTGGATAGGGGTTTGCCTTAGGTCAACCCTAAATTTGGAGTTAATCCTAATTGAAACATAAATTAAACTTGAATTGAATTGGAAAGCATTACTTTTGAGGGCAAGGATAGATCTGAAATTTCAACGCTTGAATGTAGATGATTATACCTTAGTCAATAGGTGATGCAATTCTCTTAGGATAAGTCCTCCATGTGTTGATACAATAACATGACAAATCACATAAAATTTATCATGCAATTATAATTGAAACATAATATGAAGATGCTTTGAATTAGTTTGTTGCTCCTTGAATCAGATCTACTATTGAGTAAGAAGAATTGCTCTTGAATTGGATGATAATGTTAGCATAAGATAAGATCATGAATATGAATTGAGATGGATGCCTTATGTAGGGTTTTCATAATTAAAATAACCTTTAGGATGACATAGATTTGATGTATTTTTATATGGAGCTAGATTTGGATAGGGTAGGACTATCTTATTATCCTCCCCAAATTTGGGGAAAAAAGTGTGGGACCATGTTGGTAGGTCGCCCTGGTCCTGAAATTTTTTTTTTGACTTTCAAGGAATGTGAGATGACTGGGTTATAATGCCAATTCTAGCTTGGTGGCTCAAACTATAATGTATAGATATGCAGATTGTGTCTTAGAAGTTGAAATCAGGGTAGGATATATTGGCAAGAGACACTACATAGGTTATCTAGTGTTGTCATTGATGGCAACCCAAGTTAGTGCACCCATCTGCATTGCTGCATGTGATCCTATCAGAAGCTAGATTCAAGATTGGTTCAAGTATAACAAGCTAGAACAAAGCATCTGACATTGTTGTACATTTTGGTTGTTACATACTTTGTGTTTATCATCTTGTGTTGCAAATCTAGTTGTAGGTTGATGGATGTCTAGACAACCTTATTCTAGAGTGTTAGCCTTCGGTGATGATTCATGTTCAAGTTAGAAGCTCCAGTGTATCGGTTTTTAGTTTATCAGTGTAGGGCAATTGACTTGTGTGGATAATCCAGGTGTTTAGTTTGATGATTTTGGTAGCCTATGGACAATTGTTTTGGTATGCATTAGTATTTTGATTTTGGATTTAGCTGATAATATGCACACATTTCATAATATATATATGCTAAGTGTTATTGAAGCCGACATGGGGTTGATCTAATATATTATTGCAGATATATATAAGCAATGTATTTGATCATTTTAGTGTGAGTGGTGAGTGCAAAAAGTGTTGGTGATCAATTGTGCATAGTTGCATGTGCGTAGATTAGATATTTATGCTCCAAATTAGAGCAAAATAGTGGAACAAAGTAGTATAAGACAGAATATGAGAAGTTTGTGTAATGTGCTTAATTGGAACTATAATGAGGCATTTGTAGACGCTACTATTTAGTTAATGTACTTTAGTTACCCATTGTAAATTATTTGTAAGGTAGTGAGTCTTCCTAGGGTTATAGCCCTTCTTTGTTTGAGCACTGAGCTCTAGGTAGTGTGCCTGAATGAATGTGCATTCCATTGTAAAACTTAATATTTGAGTATACTCATCTTGTGGGTCTCATCGCCATTGTGGTTTTTCCCTTGATCAGGTTTTCCACATATAAAATCTTTGTGTTATGGTGTTGTGGTTGATTTTTCTGTGTTCTTACATATTTCTTTTGGCTCAATGCATTAAATGGTTGAAAGAGCAATTTAACAAAGTTAAAATTTGCATAACACTGATTCACCTTCCTCTTAGTGTTCCTTGATTCCAACAATTGGTGCAATGGATTTTGGTGGTCTTCAACACCAGCTTCTTGTTGCACTTGATGATCTTGATCAGTCCAAAACTGAAGTACGGGAATTGAAAGCGAATCTTAAGGATGCTGAGAATTTCATTTAGTCATTGAAGGAGAAACTGAATAAGTCCAAGGAGAAGAGAAATGAACTTGCTGATTAGCTAAAGTAGAAAGAAGCATAGATGATGGTCCATTGAATCAAGCCTTGAAGGAGAAAACAAAAGAATATGAGAAGCTTGCTAGAGATAATGCAGTCTAGAAAAATGAAATAGAATTTATCGTAATGAGGTTGACAAAGGAGATTGAGGGAAGAAAGAAGAATGAAGAGAATCTTAATCAGTCCTTGAAAGAAAGATCTGATGAATGTTGCAAAATCAATAATGAAAATGATCAGCTAAAGCTTGAATTGCAACAATCCAAAAGCAATGAAGAAGAGCTTGAGAGGAAGATTGTCATTCTTAGGGATGAACTTGCTACTACAAATGAGTACAAGGTGTTAGATATTGTTGCTGCTAGGATATGTTGTTGTCATTGGTGTCAACATATTCTTGTGTCTTGGTGTTGTAGAGAGTTGTTTTGGTGATCTGGTAATTGTAGTGTTGGCATTTTTGATGTTTATGTTGTGATTGTCATTGATGGACACACACTTGCATTGAGATCCCCTTTATATGTATGAGCTAGAGCTCAACCGGTATCTGTTCCAACCGGTATGTTGTACTCTAGTCTTTAGACTATTGGTGATTTTGCAGAATGTGTTTCTTAGTCTGAAGCCACATGTCGATCCCAAGCGGTTCGCAGATCTCAAGAGGTATGAGGGAGCAAAGCAACATAACACATTCTTACCAATCTTCATTTTTGTCAAACCGGCAACCGGTATTTTGTATGAACTGGTAATACTCTGTGACGAGTTACCAACCGACATTTTGTGATGAGTTACCAATCCACCGATTGTTTGATGGTGCCGACACATTGACGGTGCTTTTTGTGTCATGTTACTGAGTATGTCTAGATTCATTGAACCTAGGAAATTGTAATGTAATCCTATTGGACCGACATGAAATTAGATTCCTTTAAAAGGACATCATGTCTAGGGTTTAAGGTTGTTGCTGAAAGGGTTTATGTTGTGCTAGGGTTTAAGGTGGTTGTTGAGTTATTGTAAGAGAAATCTTATCTGAGAAGATCAAGTTGTAACTAAGTGAGAGACAAAGAAGACTGAAGTAATGCTGGAATGCATTAGCAGTGAGCTATACTGGATCTAACCAAGCAGTTTGTGCTATCAGATAGATCAAATACTTGTTAATTACTCACATCTTTGACAAGTCTGTAGCCCTTAACCAGGCAGGCCTAAAAGCCTTTTATAAAATCCTTTAACAAGGTGGTTCACTTCTGTGAATCTAAAATCCTCTAGCAAGGTAGTCTTTAATCGGACTTATCTCCTAATAGAGATTGAGATTCCTAACAGGATCTGTTCTGGTGAAGAACATTGTAAGACCTTAACCAGTCTGGTTTCTATTATGCAGATAGTGACTTGTGAGTTCCATCTCACCATAGTTTTTCCCATTTGGGTTTCCATGTCAAATATCTTGTGTTATGGTTGTATTGCTTTTGTGGGTGAATGCTTTATTTGCATTTTGGTTTGCATGTGTGATAACCGGTCTGTTTGTTAAATTGTTTTACCGGTTTATCTTTAGACTATTTAAGTGTTTAAGTATAGAGAATTTTGGCATACTGATTCACCCCCCCTCTTAGTATTCATCAATTGGTATCAGAGCCTACCTTTTTATAAGTTTAACCACTTGGAAATAGATATGGGGGAATACACCTTGAGGGAACTTACTCAATGGCTCACTCAGTCTGAGCAAGCCTATGATGATCTTATGGTCAAATACAAGGCATCTCAAGCAAAAAGGAGAGAACATGCAGAGAAGCTGATGGAGCTATTTGAAAATAGTTCTGAAGATGAAGCAAATATGCAAGCCATGATTGCAGAAGTAAATAAGATGAATGATTCAAACTCCAATCTAAGAAAGGAGTTGGAAGGACTGACTATCCAGTTTAGTCAAGAGCTTGAGAACCGGAGGAAAGCTGAAGATCTGGTAAAGGACAAAGATCATGAGATCTCCAAGTTGAAACAAGAGATTAGTGCACTGACTGCTTGCCTACATGAGAGTAGAATGGAAAGAGAAGGAGTAAGATGAACTGAACATAGCCATCTTTGAAAATGCAAGCCTAATGGAGACAAATACCGCTATTTTCAAAGAACTCTCTGAGTCAAAGGAAATACTTGCTAAGTTTAGCAAAAGTACTGTCAAGCTAGAGCAAAAGCTTGAGTCATCTAGACCGGTAAAGAATACCAATGGACTTGGTTTCTCTAGACATGAGGAAGGAGAATCCTCAGGAACAAATGCTAAAGCATCAAAGAAGTAACCGACTCTCAAAGGAAAAGGTAAGCAAAAATTCAAACTTGTTTGCTTTAACTATCTTAAAGAAGGACACACTGCCAATGTATGTAGGAGCAAAGCCTACAATAATTTTCCTTACTTTATTAACAATGTACCTAGATCCAATAAGTTCAATGGTCATTGTTATGCATGCAACAAGTTTGGGCATAGAGCATTTGAATGCAGGTCTGTGATGAATAACACTGGAAGATATCCTCAAAGGACCCAAGAAATTGGTCCTGAACCTTTTGTGAACCAGAACCACAACCGGTTTAATGTCTTCAATCATCAGTCAAGAAGTAATGGCCATCAAGCGGCAACCAGATGGAGAGCAAATTGTATGATCTGTCATGGTCATGGTCACACTACTACAACATGCAGAAGGAAGAATGGAAACATGAACAATGGACCTTGGAGAGCACCTGGATTGGTTTGCTATCACTGCAACAAACTGGGTCACATTGCAAGATTTTTCAAAAGCAAAAAGAGTATATCCAATGATATACTGGTCACTCAAGAAGGAGAAATTGATGTTGAAACAGTTCAAGCGGACATGAACAAAACTTGGAGGAAGAAACCAACAATGTTGGAAGAGGAACCAGTTTCTGCACCTAGTGTGGAAATATCAGAACCGACAAACTAAGCTCCAAAGAGGTTTAGGGGGAGCAAATGGCGAAATGTTTGTGAACCCCTGGTTACATCGGTAAAAGACCTTAACTAGTATGTGATACCTATCACTTGGCAGAAGACCGGAAATGGTAAAAAGGCAAAATAGGGTTTATGCCCTAATAGAGGAGCATTAATGGCGGTAGGTGAGAGACATGTATAAAAGCATATTTCAAATCATTTCTCACTATCTATTTTTGAGCGAAGAAAAGTTTTTCAAAGTACAGAGCGAAGAAAAGGCAATTTGAGCTAAGATTTCAAAAAATTGAATAATCTTGAAGGTGATTCAAATTCAGTTTGCAAACGGTCAAGTGGAGAACACAAAGCGGTGATTCGGCAACCGACAGAGTGTGGAGTGAAGGAGAATCAGGAAGCCCTAAATTCGCATTTTAAAGGTATTTTTTTGTGTTCTTAAAATACTCTACATTGGCTTCCGCATCTCATACCAGTTCTAGTACATCCGTTGAGTCGGAAAATTTCATTCAAAGGAAGTCAAAGTATAATGCCTTATCACAAGTTCTGGCTGGAGTAATAGTAGAAGAGGGAATTTCTGACTATATTGATTTCAAAATAGAAGACCTAGGGTCTTTAGCTATTCACACCCAGTTAGGTTTATTTTGCGGCAAGGACAAGAAAATCAAATCAGAATACAGTATCTTAGAGAAGAAGAAACTCCACAATGCTGTATAATTTCTGGAAGACTTTACAGAGGATCATATTAGGATCATTTTGAGTAGAGTCCATGGTGACAAGATGTACCTGGAGAGGACACATGATATCATGCCACAGGCAAATCATGTAGTCACCGGTTTCTGCAACATAGGGGAAGTGCCAGCCCTAAGAATGGTAAGCAAAACAAAAATGGCCAAGCTCACCGGTTCAACAAGTGACTCACGAGGTATGATAGTTAATCCTATCAAGGATGATCTAGTGAAGTATGCTTGCATGGTGATAGGCTATAGAACATTCTCAGCCAGCAGGATTAATTCTATATCTACTGTAGCGGTAAATGCCACTTACCGGATGATTAAAGAGGATGCATCATTTGACCTATGCACTGGTATGTAGAGGCAACTCCTGTCTAATATAAACTCGATTAAACAAGATAATGCACTGAGATTCAAGTTTGGACAACTATTGGTTGGGTTGTTTTTCTATTTCCAAGGCTACTTTCCTGGAGTAGGAGATGTCCAGTGGTCTCCTGACCAACCGGTAACCAAGCAGATCAAGGAAAGCATTCAAGCTATCGAAACTGGTTACCCTGATGTGCTGAACAAATATTTTGATGAGTTCAGATAGAAGATGAGCCAAAGGATGAGGAACTCAGGTGATATTGTTAGGAAATATGAAGATGACATCTGTTTCACCATCCAAGTGGACAAATGCTTAATGGAGGCTGTTGAGCCTAGAATGGAAGAAGTGGAGCCAATGGGCAATGAGGTGATGTACGATATGTTAGAAGGGTATGCCTCAACCCTTATTGCCTCACCTCTTGATCCCAAGGCAAAGAGGACATGAACCTATCTGGAGAGGATTGCACCGACCGAGGAACCCTCTGTTAAGAAAGGAAAAGAACTCGCAGCAAAGAAAGCAAAGACAGTGCCTGCAACATCAACACTGACTACTACTGCAACTCCAAGAGTGACCAAGCGGTCACTTGCAAAGAAGAAACCAGAAGTAGCACTGGCAAAAGTCTTTGAAAGAAAAAGAAAGACTAAGTCAAATGAACCGGACTTTGAAGAGATTGAGTTCTATGAAATGCCAAAGAAGGCCAGATAGACAAAGAAGATGAAGAATAATGAATCGGCAGCGTCTGCACTGGTAAATATCAATATCTCCTCATATAAACCTTTGACACATTGTCAAAGAATAGTAAAGAATATTAGGAGAAAATTACTGCATGATTTAGTAGATTATTATGATGATTTTAATGGTGAGGAGAAAGATGAAGTACTACAGGAGATTATTATTTATTTGTGTAAAAATGACCGGTCGCCATCAGAGATTAAATCTCAGACATCGGATTCATTATATAAGGCATTAGATAATAAATGGTGCATTGCCATAGAAAAAGAATAGGAGATTAGGGAGAAAGTCTTTGCATAGTACTTTCCTAACCTCTCAAACTCAGAATTATTTGATGTTTTGGACCAAAATAAAGGACTCTTCTTCACAAGGAGAAGAAGACTCTGACTATTAGAGGGAAGAATTGATGATGTTGAAAAGGACACTCATCAACATATGAATCATGCTATTCAAGCTCACAAAGCACAAATGGCCAACCTCCAAGTGGAAAAAGAACTGGTCATATCCAAACCGGATGAAGTTTTTGATGAAGAAGGAAACTCGGTTGAAGAACCAATTGACACTATTGATGTCGATGCACTAGACATAGAAGATGTCACTCAGGACATACCTTCTGAGGGAACAAAACAGGGGCAACAAGCCGAACAGGGTAGTGAGCAAGCCGAGGATAGATAGGAAGTGGCTAAGGAATAGGAAGAGAAAAAGAAGAGGGATGAAGATGAGAAAAAGAGAAAAGAGGAAGAGAAGAGAAAAGAGGAAGAGGAGAAATGAAAAGATGAAGAGAAAAACAAGCAATAAAATGAGAGGAAAAAGAAAGAAGAAGAGGATAAGGAAGAAAAGAAGAAGAAGGAAGAAGAAAAGAAGAAGAAGGAAGAAGAAAAGAAGAAGAAGGAAGAGGAGGATAAAGAAAAGGAAAAGCAGAAGGAAGAAGAAAAGAAGAAGAAGGAAGAGGAAGAGAAAGAAGAGGAGAAGAGGAAGGAAGCAGAGAGGAAAAAAAAGGAAGAGAAAGACACAGAACAAGAAAAGAAGAAGGAAGCAGAGAAAAAGAAGAAGAAAGAAGCAGACAAGGCAGCAGAAGCGATGAAGAGCACACAGATGGAGACTCCGAAGGCAACCGGGAGTCAAGCCAAACTGGCTGATATCTCCAGTCCTATCGATCTCCAGTCTGCAAGTGAGTCGGAGCTAATGCAGAGCATCAAGATTGCTCAAGAGCGCCTTGAAATCATTCGAAGGAAAAAGGAGAAAGATATAATTCAAGTGGCTGTAGACACCCTTACCAGTTTGATCCCTGGTACCAATCTTCCTAACACTAAATCATCACTAGCACAACTTAAACTACTATGTACTGTAGTGGATGATCAAGTGCAGAGCCTGGAAGAAGCAGCTAAGGAAAATGTCAAGAAAGAGCATCAAAAGGCTCTTAACATTGCTCTGGTGAAAAAGTTGACTGAACTCTGGTCTAAACTTCTAAAAGACCAAAAGGATATAAGGGATGCTTTGGATGAGGGAAATCTACTGTTAAGCAAAATTTGTCAACCCCATCTATTCTACGATGATGTCCTAGCTTAGAAGAAAAAGCTTCAAATGGACTTACAGTCTTACTTGAGCACATTTAAGCCACCTTATGATTCCTTTGCAACTTATGGGCAAACCGTTCACCGGTTTCAGATCCAGTCAGCCAAAATGGAGCAAGAGATTAGTACACAGTCTAGAGATTTGCAGGAGCTACAACTGGTTTTACTTCCACGTCTGCAAATTCTTTAGAAGTGTTATCTAAACCTGGATGCCTTGATAGTTACGAAGGAGATGAGCACAATTGATGCCATGGAAGAATAGGTATCCTAGATGCAAACAGAGAAAGAAGTGGCCACCTCCCTACTTGAGTCCTGGTCTCTATCCATGAAACAATTTTTGCAGGACTATAAATCAGTTTTTGACAAGTATTATTCCTTGTTGTCATAAAATTTTATTATTTTAATATCAAATGGAAACAGGTTTGTTCAGTGGTACTTTGTCATTGTTGGCAAAGGGGGAGAAGTACTCCATCTATAAGTACTCTATCTATTTTGGAGAAGAATAGGGAGAAGTATCTGGCTTTAAAATTTTGATATATGTTTTGAGATATTCTATATGCTCTGATATCTCAATGTTTATGCTCTGTATGCAAAATTGCTATACATTGTATTGATTAAGGGATAGTGTATATGCCTAGGGGGAGCAATTTTGTTAAAGGCATGTTTTTGTTGTAAAACACTTAGACCTCAAAAATTTATTTTCCTAAGTGTTGCCATCAATGCCAAAGGGGTAGATTGTTGGCATTTTTTATGTTTATGTTGTGATTGTCATTGATGGACACACACTTGCATTGAGATCCCCTTTATATGTATGAGCTAGAGCTCAACCAGTATCTATTGCAACCGGTATGTTGTATTCTAGTCTTTAGACTATTGGTGATTTTGTAGAATGTGTTTCCCAGTCTGAAGCAGCATGTTGACCCCAAGCGGTTCGCAGATCTCAAGCGGTACGAGGGAGCAAAGTGGCATAACACATTCTTACCAGTCTTCATTTTTGTGAAACTGGCAACCAATATTTTGTATGAACCAGTAATACTTTGTGATGAGTTACCAACCAACATTTTGTGATGAGTTACCAATCCACCGATTGTTTGACGGTGCCGACACACTGACGGTGCTTTTTGTGTCGTGTTACTGAGTATGTCTAGATTCATTGAACCTAGGAAATTGTAATGTAATCCTATTGGACCGACATGAAATTAGATTCTTTTAAAAGGACATCATGTCTAGGGTTTAAGGTTGTTGCTGAAAGGGTTTATGTTGTGCTAGGGTTTAAGGTGGTTGTTGAGTTGTTGTAAGAGTGATCTTATCTGAGAAGATCAAGTTGTAACTAAGTGAGAGACAAAGAAGACTGAAGTAATGCTGGAATACATTAGTAGTGAGCTATACTGGATGTAACCAAGTAGTTTGTGCTATCAGATAGATCAAATACTTGTTAATTACTCACATCTTTGACAAGTCTATAGCCCTTAACCGGGTAGGCCTAAAAGCCTTTTATAAAATCCTCTAACAAGGTGGTTCACTTCTGTGAATCTAAAATCCTCTAGCAAGGTAGTCTTTAATCAGACTTATCTCCTAATAGAGATTGAGATTCCTAAACAGGATCTGTTCTGGTGAAGAACATTGTAAGACCTTAACCGGTTTGACCTTAACCGGTCTAGTTTCTATTCTGTAGATAGTGACTTGTGAGTTCCATCTCACTGTGGTTTTTCCCATTTGGGTTTCCACGTCAAATATCTTGTGTTATGGTTGTATTGCTTTTGTGGGTGAATGTTTTATTTGCATTTTGGTTTGCATGTGTGATAACCGGTCTATCTGTTAAATTGTTTTACCGGTTTATCTTCAGACTATTTAAGTGTTTAAGTAAAGAGAATTTTGGCATACTAATTCACCCCCCCCTCTTAGTATTCATCATGTAGTGAGTTCATCTAGTTGGTTTATTTATTTGGGATGCTGAATGAACTAAAGATACTTCATTATTTATTTATTTATGATGCTACGTGGTGATATGATCAAGTTGTGGATTCTGGTATGGAGATTGGTTTTCAGTTTTCACTGTTGCAATATTTTGGTGTTTGATCCATTATGCTCTGGTATGATTATATCTCGAGTTTCAGATTTGTGAGAGTGTTTGGGATGTTCATGTGTATCTACAATTCAGATGGTTCATGATTTGGTGCTCTGCAAGTTATCTTTCATATCTGAGTTGTTGTTGTTTAGTGTTCCTGAGTGTTAGCGTGTTAATCGATGACGATTTTATTAAGTAGTGTTGGTGCATCTATTGCGGATGATTTTAACATTCTTGTTGGTGTTTCCTGATTGTGTCCTATTTGTTTTGGTGGTCCACATTGATCTTTGTGTGAGTTCTTGAAGATCTTATGAGTCTGGTGATATTCTTCGTGTTATGCGGTATTGTTCAGTTTTGTAATGTGTTGTGGTTGATCTTGGCAAGATTCTTGGTGGTGTTGCATGTTTGAGGATTTGATTTGGGTCCATGATATGTCATCTATGGCATTGTATTGGTCCGATGGTTGATTTATATATCATGTGATGTAATTTTGTAATTAGGTATTGAGGGTTTAGCTGACCTTGTAGCCAAGGTTGATGATTTGAATAAATAGGTGTTATATTCATGTAATTTGGGGTATGAGAGTTGTGTCTACATTATCAGAGAGTGGTGTATGTGCGAATAAATGAATTTATCTTTTGGTGTGGTGTATTGAGTAGAGATTATTGCAGAGCAGACAAATGAGATTAACCAGAACTATCATCAGGTATTAGGAGATGCTAATCTTTTAGTTCATCTTAATTGGATTGTAGTCTGAATGCTATTGTAAGGTAGTGAACCTTCCCCGAGGGTTGGAGCCTTCTGGGTCATTATATTTTGAGCAGTGAGCTCTAGGTAGTGTACCTAAATGCATGTGCATTCCCCATTGTAACATTTACACATACTATTACAGAGTATTATCTTATTGTGGGTAGGTTCCCATCATGTTTTTCCCTTAATCAGGTTTTCCACATCAAAATCTTGGTGTAATGTGTGTTGTTGTTATTGTGTTCATCTTTATTATTGCTGCAGTTGATCTGATATGAGATTATGCTTAAATTGTTTAATCTGATGAAAACTAATTCACATTCCCTCTTAGTTTTTCTTCATTGTTGTTTCCAACACAAGGAAAAGTTCATGATTAGCTCAGGTAAACTTGATACGTTATCGCAGAGTCAGAAGAGTGAATATGACAAGCGAGGTGTTGGATATGAGAAAGTAGAAAGCTTTGGATTTGGTCAAAGCAATTCTAAGTCATAATATCAGATGAACAAAACTAAAGGGTCTCTGATAAGGAAACCTAATGCTCAAAATTTCAATGGTAACTATTTTATTTGCAATAAATTTGGTCATAAAGCTACTCAATGCAAAAATAGGCTGAATCAAAATGGACCATCTTTCTCTAGTCAGTGATTCAACTGCAACAAGTATGGTCATAAATCAAGTGAATGTAGAAGTATGACTATAATTATTTCAATAGAAGGAATGTTATATTTTATTCTTGTGGTAGCTTTGGTCACATTTCTAATCAGTTTAGATCAAGAGGAAATCGAGGGAATTATAGGCCTAGACAGAGAAATGTTTGGTTCTATAATTGCAACAAATCCAATCATATTACAAAATTTTGTAGAAGCAAGAATGTGGATAGGAAGGGTCTGATAGACAAGAACAAAAGTGTGCAAAAGGATGATAAGGGAAAAGGAAAATTAACCGTGGATGAGATCATAAATACAATGAAGAAGACATGGGTGAAAAAGAATGATGACAACATAGGAAATGGATCCGCACTTGAATTTGGTGTTGGAAATTCATTCGGGAATTAGTTTTAGGCCTCTAGTCTAGGGGGAGTTTTCAAGAAAATCTTTTCCTCCCCTGCTAGTAGTTGGTGCCAGAATGCGGCAAATTGTTAATAGTTGCATTGATGTATTGCTGATCATTTGGAAGGATTTCCAGAAGTATTTGAATGAAATTGGATATCTGTAGGAGAATGTTTGTGAAAACAGGGTATCCAAAAGGGTTAGGGCAAGTGCATTTATTACATCAAAAATTTGAAAGTTAAAATGATAAAAGGCAGTATTTACCTTTCTTTTGTCACTTTGCATTATCCAAGAGAGAGTAGAAGTGAGCTCTATGAGAAGATTTTCGAGTGATCAAAGTGAGAAGACGATTCGACATGAAAACCCTAATCTAACAAAGTAAGGTATTTCTCCATGAAGTTTATAAATTTGATATCTCTGCAATGGATACACCTTTGGTGGTCGATATAACTGAGAGATCTCAACCCAAATACATAAAGTACCCTTTCAAATCAGTAGAAGATGATCCTCTAGGTGCATTTTCATCCATTCCATACAATGTTCTTTATGTCGAGCATATCAGTACATACATTCATGTGAATATTGAAGAATTAGGAGGTTCCCAGTTGTTGAATCTATACACCAATCACATATTAGGAGAGTATTTCAAGGTCAAACCTCAATTCAATGCTTAAAAGGAAAATAACTTTGAAAAGTTTGTCTAGTTTTTCATGTTTGATGAGAATGAATGGGTCCGATATGTGTTAAGCCAAATTCATGATGAATTCATGTTGTTAAACCAACCGTTCAAGATCACTAAGGATGTAATCTGACTTGTAACTAGTTTAAGCTCATCCGACAATTTGCCTGCGCTTTGGTATGTAAAGTATCAGATGGTTACTAATGCAACCGGTACCCAGTTTGACAAAAGGGCCATGATGATCAATGATATTGTTGAGCTAGATGTGAAGTTTTCTTCTATGATTGTTAGATACAAGGTTTATCACTCTAGTCGAGAAAACTCAGTATCCGGTACAACTATCTATGCTACATATTAGATGATTAAGGAGAACAAGGAGTATGATTTATGTGAGCTACTGTAGAGCCAACTTATGGAGAATCTGAATGACATAAAAAAGGATAAGAAGAATACATTCAAGTATGGAACTCTTGTGTTATGCTTATTCTTCTATTTCATAAATGAGATTTCGGGTATTGATAATATACAATGGGCTAGTGACAGATCGGTGGTAGTCCAAATTAGAGATCTTCTATATAGCATTGGAGATAGCTAGTCATAGGGAACTACAATTTGGGGGTACTTCAAGAACTTCCAGAGCATGATGCAAGCCAGGGAAAAAATCCCTAAATTTGTAGTGAAGTACAAGGACACCATATGCTTCATAGGAGACATTGATCAATGCTTAATGGAAGTGGTAGAACCTAGGAAATAATGGATCATGCCCATGGGGTATGAAGTTGATGAGTAGATATTGGAGGTGTATGCTCAATATTTGTTGAGTAAACCTGTTGATGCTTTAGAAGATAGGTTTTGCACCTTCATTGTGAAGGATTTGCAATTGCATAGGTAGTTCAAGAAGCTTGAGATGATCCAAAAGGTGAGAAAGGAGGTGGAGCACTATCCAGAGAGCATTAGCATTATTGCCAAAGTAGTTAAGGAAGCTAGGAAGAGGACAAAGCAAGATGAAGAAGGAAAGTTAGTAAAGGTTGAGTCAATTAGTCTGATAACTTCCTTCACTAGATCTAGACCAACTAGGAGCTTTGTACCCTCCTCCAGTTCTCAAAAGATAGCCAACACAACAAAACCCCAAGTCAAGCCATCTGATAGAGAAGGGAAGAGTAAGAAGGATAAAGGCACAATAGTGTATGTTGCTATGGAAGATGATGAAGAGACTGAGTTTGATGAAGCAGTAAAGGAAATAAAGACAAAGGGTAGTAAAGCTTCAAAAGTGTCTAAGGACAAGCCCTCAGGTGAGGAGAAAGCCAACAAGAAGATGAAGCTAGATCCATCTGGTATGTTTGTTGAAGATGTTGAAAAGCCTCTCACTGTTCAAGGTAATCTCAAGCCACTCTTTGAATGTTATGATGAAGTTGATGAAGGCTGTCAAAGAACTCTAGAAGAAGACACTATTAAGTACTTGAATATATTCAATAGGGCTCTTGTTGAGATTATGTCCGAGATTCCTAAAATCCTATATGATGTATTAGAAATGACAAGATTTAGTGCTAAGGAATAAGATAGCAGACTTAGAGAGAATACCTTGGAAAATATTTGTCCTATGATTTTGGTAGAAGAGGTGAATAGAATTCTCAAAGAAACCAAGAGTGAGTTTAGAAGCAAGACCAGAGTAAATAAGTTAATTATTGGGGAGACTGAGAAAGTAATTAGAGAAACAAAGAACATTTTGAAATCAATCCTACTAAGGAACCAATTGATGTTATTTCAAAAGTGGCTACTCTTGGTGGTGAGTCATCTATTCTAAAAACTTATGGAATGCAATCTAAAGGTGAACAAGTTGAGGTGAATGTTCCTTTTGTTCCAGATGAGGGAGAGGTGAATTAAAGTGGTGAGGAATCAGTCAAAGCATATACAATTGAGGATACACAAAATCCTCTAGTAAAGTAAGCTAAGACCTCTATGAAGAATGAAGTCCCATCTAGTGAAGAAGAAGTGAAGGTGGCAAAAGTTAAAAATGAGCCAGTCACATAAGAAAGAGACACTACAGAGGCAATGAAGGTATTTTTGGAAAAAGACAGGCAAGAGCTAGATGATCTTGAGTTAATCCAAGGACCTATCAATCTAGCCACTCTTTCTCCCATCCAAAAATTATTGCTAGCATCATTTGCTTAGGCCAAAGAAAGGGAGGAGATGTTGAAGTCTCATATTGAGGACAGTGAGCTACTTACTCTTGCATTCGATGTCTTGGAGAAGATCATTCTTTTATATGTCAAGGACACATCAAATACTCCCTCCAATCAGCTAAAATGCCTAATAAATTCAGTAAGTACTCATTTTGAATCACTTGAGAAGTCAACTAAGGTTAAGGTCCGAAATGAATTTGATGCCAAGAGGTTCATCTCATTGAAGAATATGATTGCAAATGATAGAATCTTGTTAGACACCTGCATGAAGAGTATTCAAAATGCTTTATCAGAAGGAGGTAGTGTCTACAAGTCATGTCTATTATTTTCTAAGTTTACTAAGGATATTGAGAAGAAAATAAAAGAGAATGAGAATCTATTGGCAAACATATCCCAATCCTTTGATCCTTTGATCAAGATGGTCAAGTCATTTCCTTGCTTGACAAGATCAAGGATTTGATGCATGAAAAAGATAGGATTGTTGATAAAGTCAGTGAACTTTGGAGCCTAATTGGTCCCAAATTGGAAAATTTATTCAGTGCTTTGAAGGAAGCCCAAGATGCCATTGTAACCAATGAAACTTTAGACCTTTAGATAGTGGAAAGGCAAAAATTTATTTTCAATGGGAAAATTTCAATTTTTGAGAGTCTCAAGAAAGGTTGGGATAGTGATCTAATCTTATTGAAGAACATTTTTTTAGATGTATTTAAATATATGTAAGTTAGGAGAGTTTGTTTGTATATATGCAACCTTCATAGGAATTTTGTATGAGTTTTGTCATGCAGATCCCTTCCTTTGCCATTGATGTCAAAGGGGGAGTGTAGGGCAGTGAAAAATGCTATATTCATCTCTGAGGGAGCTTTAAGAGTTTTGGAATTTTGAGTTTTGCAGTGTGTGTTCATATTTGGTCCGACAGTCATTTTTCACTACGTGTTGCCATCAATGCCAAAGGGGAATATTATTGGCAAGAGACACTGTATAGGTTATCTAGTGTTGTCATTATTGGCAACCCAAATCAGTGCACCCATCCACATTGTTGTATGTGATCCTACTAGAAGTCAAATTGAATATTGGTTCAAGTCCGACAAGCTAGAACAAAGCATTTGATAAAATTAAAAATTTTGGTTGTTACATCCTTTCTGGTTATCATCTTGTGTTGCAGATCTGGTTGTAGGTTGATGGATGTCTAGAAAACCTTATTCTATAGTTTTAGCCTCTAGTGATGATTCATGCTCAAGTTAGAAGTTTCGGTGTATCGATTTCAGTTTATCAATGTAGGGCAACTGACTTTTGTAGATAATCCTTATGCGGATTATGTGGATCGATTTTGGTGATTATTTTTGTGGTCTAGGTGTTTATTCTGATGATTTTGGTAGCATGTGGACATTTGTTTTGGTCCGCATTGGTATTTTGTTTTTGGATTTAGCTGACAATATGTACACATTTCATAATATGTTAAGTGTTCTTGAAGCCGACATGGAGTTGATCTAATATCTTGTTGTAGATATATATAAGCGACGTATTTGATCATTTTAGTGTGAGTAGTGAATGTGAAAAGTGTTGGTGATCAATTATGCACAATTGCACGTGCACAAAGTAGAGATTTATGCTCCGGATCAAAGCAGAATAGTGGAACAGAGCAGTATAAGGCAAACTATGAGAAATTTGTGTAATGTATTTTAACTGGAACTATAATCAGGAATTTGTAGATCATTCTAATATTTAGCTCATGTACTTCACCTATTGTAATTGATTTGTAAGGTAGTGAGTAGTCCTAAGATTGTATCCCTTTTTTGTTTGAGCATTGAGCTATAGATAGTGTGCTTGAATGTATGTGCAATCCATTGCAAAACTTTTTATTTGAGTATACTCATCTTGTGGGTCTTATCCGCACCCCGGTTTTTCCCTTGACCAGGTTTTCCACATATAAAATCTTTGTGTTATGGTGTTGTGGCTGATTGTTCTATGTTCTTTCATCTTTCTTTTGGTTCAATGCATTAAATGTTTGAAGAGCAATTTAACAAAGTTAAAATCTACAAAACACTGATTCAACCCCCCCCCCCTCAGTGTTCTTTGATTCCAACAATTGGTATCAGAGCCTAGTTCCTCAAAAGAAGTCTAACAACTTGAGGACTATCTAGGAAGGTGGTGCAATGGATTCCAGTGGTCTTCAACATCATCTTGTTGTTGCACTTGATGATCTTGATCAGTCCAAAGCCAAAGTTCAGGAGTTGAAAGGTCTAGCAAGCTGTGTTATGCTAGTTAACCTACCTTAAAGAATTTGGAAAAGGAAGATTTGAAAGGTCTAGCAAGCTGTGTTATGCTAGTCAACTCATCATGCTATACATGTCATTGTCTAATTTTAGGAATGACGCACCCCATCTAAGACTTTGGATCCAGTTTTGAACATGCAACAACCTAGATAAGATGCATGATAAAATAAAATATCTAGTAAATCAGGAATGCAACAACTTGTCTAAGATAAATGATACATAAAATGAGGATGAAGCATGATGATTTCATAATCCCATAAATGCTAGATAAGATAGTTGAATGCAACTAGGAGGCCACATATATGCCCCTCCTTAAGATGTCAACATAGCCCTATGTTGATATATTAAGGTAGATAGAAATAAGGATACCCACCTTCAATGCCAAGGAGATATCCACTAAGCAACAATGTATGCATTGCAAGATAGGAAAAAAGATGCCTGAATGGGCTAAATTTCTCTAAGCAATGAATAGATAATTATAAAAGAGATATATATTGTAACAAATGTAAAGGAATCCTTTTGAGGGACACGTGATTGACAAAGGAGGAAGAGTTATTTTCATAAAGATACCTACGTCCAAGAGTAGAGGAGATCCTTAATAAAGGTGACATCTTGGAAAGGAGAAGGGGACTAATCTAAATGCACACCTTATCCAATTTTTTAGAAAAAAAATGGATTCTTCGTGAAGGATTGCACACATTCACTAAGGAGAGATTATTCATAAAAGACAAACCATTTCAAGGAAGAACACACTCACATGAAGGATAATTATATGCAAGAAATGACATTGTTATGAAAAGATGAAACTCAACAAAGGAAAAATGAATCTTTAGAAAGAAAGAATCATTGAAAGGCTATTCTTGGCCCCCAAGTGTGGAGACAAGAATAACAATTCTACTATGTTGCTACCTAAGTATGATTGCACCTGAATATGTATCACCATGAATGACAATGAGCCCCCAATAAGTAAGCTAACATTGCCACATAGTGAGGAGAAACATTATAGGAACTTAAATATTATGTGGAAGGAATAAGATGAGAGTCCAACTTATTGTCATGTAGTATTTGAATGGTACCCGTTACAATAAGTTGTTGAAATTTATCTACTAAATCATGACACTCATTAGTGGAATGGCCATGGATTTTATGATATTTGCAAAATGTATGATTTTGTTGATTTTTCTTATGGTTCTTTCTTTGATTTTTTAAAGGGAGAGTAATCAAGTTGACTTTAAGAATCTCGTACAAAATAATCTCTTGTTGTGATGAGAATTTGTAAGAATACATCTAGATGTATTAGAGAATGGGGTAGGGGATGCCAACAAAGTAGGACTTTGGAAACCTAGAGTCTAGACCTAACTTTGGAAAAACGTGATGTAGTTTTCTCATGACCATAAAAAATTTATAGTACATATCTTAACCATGTCCATTGTATCCATGTGTAAAATTAAATATATGTGTTGAAATGTCTGGAGGAGAGGGTTCATTCTTAGTGCCAAATTCTAAAGAGCCCCCATCATCATCAATACATGTGTTGGAAGGAGAGGTGGGAATCGATTTAGAAGAAGCTTGAATCAATGACACACAAGTCTCCTTCAAGTCTTCATTCTTGGATTGAGGGATCATACACCCATTTAAGGAAGGTGCAAAGTCTAATGTACCCCAATTCCTTGCTAAGGAAGCATCGTTGACATGAGATTGTGTTATTGAAGGAATCATAGTATTAAAGGGAGAAGTGCATCTTACTTCATCATGAACAAAATCATAAGAATTAGGATCAACCTTGATTGTGTCAAGTTCATTGTTTTATATAAATTTTATTATATGATGAAGAGTGGAGGGGGATACTTTCATAGGATGAAGCCATGGTCTACCCAGAAGAAGGTTATAATTAAGATGTTTGGGCATGACATGAATAGGAGTAGGTAAAGTTGTGGGCCCTATTTTGATAGGTAATATGACTATACCAAGTGACTGTCTAGGAACATTATCAAGGAAATGAACAAAAAGAGGATTGGGTTGAATAAAAGAATAATCCCAATTTATCTTATCTAATAAGTCAACACAACAAATTTTAAGTGTCGACCCATTATCAATTAAAGTACCTCTTATATTTTGTTCGTAAATGCAAGGAGTAATCATAAGGAAACCATCTCTTATTTTAGCCTCTATAGAAGGAAATCCATCTTTTGATAATTTAACATCATTTGGTTTAGAAGAACGATGTGGAACCACCTTTTGTAAGGCTTCTTGAATCAACTTATGGCATGGAGGTGAAATTTGAATCAAGTCCCAAAGGGAAATCTTAGCTAAGATATCATGAAGTTTCTCAACAAGATCCTTATTAATGTATTTCTTAGGGGGTGGGGGGGGGGGGGGAAAGGAAGGGAAGTGAGAAGAACATTGGGATATTTCTTTTTAATGCAAGCATTGGATGTGTGATGTATTTCAAAACCATATTTTTGTTCATATCACCTCTTTCACATATGTATTTTGCAACTTTTAGGATATTGGGAGGTTTCTTGGGTTTAGGCGTCTCAAAAGTAGAAACATAAAAAATGGTATTGACTTTATTAATATCTTTGTTCTCCAAGGATTCCTCTTTAGGAGAGAAAGCATCAAGGAAGGTGTTAATAATTTCATCTTCTTGCTCCAAGGTATCTTTATGGGAGAGGAGCATTTTAGGAGAAAGATCAACATCATTCATCAAAACTTTATCCTTAGGAGAGAGAAATAAGTGTTAATAACCTCTACTTAAACTAAAGTTTTCTCATGGGAGAGGGTAAACCATAGCTATGAATGAAAGGAATAGATAAATTATCATCATATGCATAAAAGGGAACATCATCTTGGATAAAACTTGAAATTGAACTAATGAAAGAAGATAACAACTCCATGTGAAATTATGATTGAAGAATATTATGAGGGCTTCACTCAGTGAACCTAGGTTATATCACATGCGTTCATGAAATAGTAAAGAATCGCCCTATTTTCAAAATTTTTTTCCCTACACTCCTTTTTTGTCATCCCCTCCCAATGCACAACATGAATTAAAAACCCCCTATTTTCACTAGATGTATTTTTTCATTAGCCTGAATTAAAAACCACCATATTTTCACTAGATAGGCAATTTTGGGATATTAAACCCCCCAATATGAACGCACATGATATAATATTATTTAGCCAGTGAAGCCCTCGTGAACATGATACTTATAAGCCATAAAAGATGCAACCAAAGCAATGTTCTCTTAATATATGCAATGAAATGATGCAAAATCAGATTTGAAATTAGAATATATGTAAGTGTAAGAAGAGTTAGGTTCACCAAAATGTATTAGATGGATGTAGGGTTTCACAAGCTTAGCTATGCAAACTAGGAAAATGACCTATCTCACATATAATTACTTAAAAAAGAGGATGAAACCAATAGATCTAATATCAATTCTATTAGGAAGATGGTTGAATGCTGATTGGAGTTCTAGTCCCCTTTCGTTTGATTTGAAAATGTAATTGAAGATATGTAAATTGAATGTCAAGTCTATAATGAGTAATTGAACCAAAATATTGATAACATGATGATATAGACTTCACATAGAGCCATTGACAAAGATTTGAGCAAGGAAAGTGAATTAGAACATGTTGTTGAAAATTTGGTTGAATTGTCAAGACCAAGATGGTAGGGCACCCTGATCTAGTAACTTCTAGATGAGCAAGAGAGATGTTTTCTAGATCAAGAAGATGCACAAGATCCACTGCCGAAAGATTAGGAAAAATTCTCGAGACTAGGGTGAAATTTTTCCATGGTCCTCCATGAGCACCCTAGTCCCTCTACAATGCCTTGGTCCTGAGAGGTCTCCAAAACTTCTATAAAAGTCAGTTCAGATTGTCTTTGTCTCTTCTATACATTTAGTCTTTTGCAGCTGTTGAATCTGTCACCTCAATACCAAAAGAAAGGAAATCATGTTGTGGATAGGGGTTTATCTTGGGTCAAACCCTGGGTTTGGCATTAACCTCAATTGAAATAGAAATTAAACTTGGATTGAATTCAAAAACTTGCCTTTTGAGGGCAAGGCTAGATCTAAAGTTGAAATGCTTGAATGTAGATGATTATACATTCAATTAATAGGTGATTCAATGCCCTTAGGATAAATCCTCCATGTGTTGACGCAATAACATGATAAATCATGCATAAAATCCATCATGAAATCATAATTGAAACATAATATGAAGATGCCTTGAAGTAGATTTTTGCTCCTTGAATCATATCCACTCTTGAGGAAGAAGAATCACTCTTGAATTAGATGATAATGTTACCACGAGATAAGATCATGAAAATGAAATAAGAGGGATGCCTTATATAGGGATTTCATAATTACAATTACCTTTAGGCTGACTTAGATTTGATGTATTTTTGCATGGAGATAGATTTGGATAGGGTAAGACTATCTTATTATCCTTCCAAAATTTGAGGAAAAAAGTGCAAGACCATGGTGGTAGGTCGTCCAAATTTTTTCTGACTTTCAAGGACTGTGAGATAACAAGGTTCTAATGCCAATTCCAACTTGGTGGCTCAATCCATAATGTATAGATATGTGGAATGTGTCTTGGAAGTTGAAATTGGGGTAGGATAAAGGATAAATTAGGATAAAATGATAAAGGACACATCTAGAATTAAGGGCCTAAATAAGAGTGTGATGATGTAATAAAGTGGAATAAGACCCATATATTAATTTAAATATTAATTAATTATATTAAAAGTCTTATAATGAATAGAGGAAAGGGAAATACTAAAATAGGTGCTTAGAGAGTGTGAAATTGGATATAGTAATATAAAGGTGTACAATTTATGATGCTACATTTAGCCCCCACTTTAACGAAATATGGTCTTCTTGGTGAAGTAGAATTTTTTTTTCTTTATTTCATGTTTGGAATGCTTGCTCACATTGATCTACATGCACACCCAAGTGGAAGGAATACAAAGAGGAGAAAAATGAACACTCCTTCACCTCTATGTTTTATGCCAACTTGCAGTGATATTTTTTTTTTTAATTATTAAATCGTTTCACCTTTTTTATTGAACTGATTAAACCTAAATTTAAATCTAAAACCCTCTTATGCTAAATTAGCTATCTCAAAACCTTACTGGCAAATATAGGAAACAAAAAATCAATTTACATTCTTAGTTTATCCTTTTCAAAAAAATAAATCAACCTTGGGACTTTCTAAGATGCAAGTTCATTGAGGTGGCAAATGAGTTTTATATTCAAAATTTTGTATTAAAGATAATTACACCACGTAGGAAAGAATCATTTGAGTACTTTGTACTAGAGATAAGTAAAATTTGAGATCATTTAAAAATTAAATAATCATATCATTATAGCTCAAGTGCTTTTATTTAGCCCAACCATATAGTCAATCCAGCAAAAAATATAGATATTCTCTACTCTTTGTTGTTTCAAGTATTGTTTTGTTGTCAAACTCATGGACCTTCCATATGTTTGTATTTAATTTAAAATTATTTTATTTTATTTTAAATTAAAAATATTTAAATTATATTGTATTTACATTATATTTTATATTTAAATTATATTGTATTTAAAATCTTAAGTTTATAATTAATATTAATATTTCGACATGTGAATGGTTGTCAAATTTAAGCTAAGAGATAAAAGTTAACATTAACATGATCAGTCCACCCCTTTCTGCCATTGTAAAATGCATATCGTTACATGCATGGTTAAAATTGGAGAGTGGGAGTTTTAGAAAAAGAAGAGAGAGAATGTTCTCCACCATGATGTGCCCAACACAAACATTATGTTTAACCGTGTTCTTGGCTTGTGTAGTCTAACTTTATGTAATTTTATAGTTCTAATTTTG
The DNA here is from genome assembly GCF_030272615.1 of Cryptomeria japonica. Lineage (NCBI taxonomy): Eukaryota > Viridiplantae > Streptophyta > Pinopsida > Cupressales > Cupressaceae > Cryptomeria > Cryptomeria japonica. Next base: position 740,117,132 of record NC_081414.1, read on the forward strand.
TATATTTGTACACATGGCATTAATATATACTTGTTGATGTGTAATTTTTGAATTATGTTAATTTGAGACTATGGAGGTCCTTACACAATATTTTCTCCATGTATGTATTGTAGGTGTCTCTACTTTCTATTTTTTCTCAACACAATGATACAAATAATAATGTTTTCCTTCATTTTTTCATCTACATGAAATGTATATACATTCTCTACATTAATTTGTACATTTAATTAGACGAATTCAGTCAACAATACAATAAAACTTAAAAATAAGAAAATATACATTTTTATCAAATTATGCATGTATAATACCTAATTGAATTAGATTTGGTATGTAGTCAAATAATGACTCTATCTCTATTGATTGTAGTGCTCCTAGAAATCAATACATCTCAAAGAGTTTTAAAATTTTTGTACACCATTCATGACCCACTTGAATTACACTCATTCCAAATCTAATCTATACATACTAAACAAAAGCACACCATATGCCTTGTATGTATAGCCCATGAACTTGCATTTGAACTTATAAAAGAGAGAATCTCACTCAATCTTGTCCATATACAACAATGCTCACATTTTGCAATATTAGCTTTATCTAAACAACAATGCACATATTTTGAAATACTCATATTACTAAACAGAAATTTCAAAACATGGTTCTTATAGATAATGAAGAAATGCTCTTATTACTAAACAGAAAATTCAGAACATGGTTTCTGTTTTTATTACAAGAAGAGACCTAGTAGTGTAAAAGTTCATCATATACTTGACAATTTAACAGAAATCAAGCCTCCCTGAATAGATGTTTTTATAGCATCCAGCACTATCTGTGTTTTCCTGCAGATGGAGGGCCATTGAGAATCGGGCTTTCCACCAGAATCTCGAATTTTCTTAACCAGCCTTGCAAATTCTTCGACCATAAAAGTTTCCTGAGGAAATTCTACTGTAACTGTGTGCTCATTGGGCCTGGGGCCCCAAAAAGTGTCCATTTCCCCAGACTTGGTGTTTGTGGAAGAGAAAAATGATGCAGACTTCTCCTCATAGGGAACTGCAAAATCATGAAGCTGCAGAATTCCTTTAGACCCATGGACACTTAAGTCCATAGTCCGAGCAGAGTGAAATGAACAATGAAAAGTTGCCACCCTTCCATCTTGCCAAGAGAGAGTAGCCCCACAGGATGTGATCACTCCTCCTTCATTCAAAACAGGCCTGGGATGTGCAATCACACTTTCAGGCATTTCATAATCATTAGCCCATAAAATTGCCCTAATGCAATACCATCCAACATCACCCAATGCACCATGTGCATCCAAATCGGGCTTAACACGGATGTCCTCTTCAAAGAACTTATCAGAACCTTCAAATGAGAATGCACTGTGGACCTGCAAGTAACCATAGAAATCCACTCCCTCTACTTAAAACAATTCTAAAACGGCAAATATAAGAGCAATCTGTATCAACATCATTATTTAGTTTTCTATAGGAAAATCAATTTCTACCAAAACAAAAATTCTACACAATTTAACTCAGAAAACTTGACTCTTAGGGCATGTTTTCATACGGCTTCTTAGCTTATTTCCAGCCCCTCATTTCTCACAGCTTATTTTCAATTCCTAAATAGTAGCTACTCCACTAAAATAGCAAAAGATTCTAAATTATCTGTTCTCAACGATTTTAAATTTGCATGGGAACACTTCAACTGCTTAAAATTAAACAGAAAATGGACTTAAGCAGCCTCATGGGAACATGAGGTTATCCATAGGCCCTAGTTTTATTTTCCTTTGGTGGAGGAGTAGCAACTCCATTAAAATAGAAAAGGATTTAAAATTTTCCTTCTTCATTGTTAAAAAATTGGATGAGAACACTCAGACTGTAATTGAAAGTAGAAAATATATTTAAACAATCAAAGCTATAATATAAGATTTCCACAATCCATTTAAATATTGTTTGGAGTTTCTGGATTTGATTGTGACAAAATATTTTTAACCATCAACTTTTCAAATCACACTCTCTGATTTACCATCAAGATGCAAAAGAGTTCAAGGAGTTGTAAGATAGTGAGTTGCAGACCAAAACATCAATATAAAGAAGGAGAAGGATGAAAGAAGAGAAGACCAAGGAGAACATAAAGCCAATAAAATAACAACAAGAGTTGTAAGAGGTCTTTTGTTGTTATTTTATTGATCTTATGTTCTCCTTAGTCCTCATGCTCGACTCCCCTCTCTTCTTTCAACTCTCTTTACATTGATGTCCACGAATCACTATCTTACTCTCTTGCATCTTAGTATGATTCGAAACATTGATGGTTAAAAATTTTCACACAATCAAATTCAAAAACTGCAACATGTAAACAATAATATGAACACAAAATTAGAAAAATAGTGATATTAAAATCCAATTGAAAATCAACAGAACAAAAAGTTACATGATGAAAAGAATTTGAGTACGTACAAACTTGAGGTCTCCAAAGAGGTCTGGATTTTGCAGAAAAGCCTTCATTTTGGGAGTTCTAGGATGGTGCATCCACATGGTGCCATCCATGAGCTGGACTCCATTATTATCACAGGCCTCCAAAATGGTGTCAAGATCTTCAACACAAAGTGCAGGTGGTTTCTCAAGAATAATATGTTTCTTCTTATGCACAGCCTTGAGAGCCCAATCAAGATGCAACGATGTAGGCAGAGGAATGTAGACTGCATCTACAGAGGGATCATTCAAAAGCTGTTCATAGCTTCCATATGTCTTTACTTCTGCAGGTAAGTTGTTAGCAGAGGCAAATGCCTTGGCCTTTTCAACTGATCTGCTGGCAACTGCATGCACTGAGGAATTGGGTGTCATTCCAATTGCTCTCACATATTTTCTTGCTATTTCTGCACACCCAAGAATTCCAAATCGAACTATTTTCTTTTCTTCCATTTTTCCTGCACACCAAAACCCTTGTGGATTTCTGTGTTAGGGCATGCATGCAGCTTAAATACACATTCAGAGGATAATTTTTAACCGTTGAAAATGGCGGCTGTGTTGCCACGTGGGTTTTGTCAATATCATGATTGTTTGCTGTCAACATAATTGAAATGGAAATGGATTGGAAGTTTCCACAAATAACTCAACTAAAATAAGACTAAAATTAGACTTCGCATTGGATAAGGCCTTAAAATTTGGTTTTATTTCTATCTTAGATTTTATTTCATCTTAAAGTCTACAACTTTTCAAAGTAATCATGAACGTCTTGTTGTATACTCATTACTATTATTTTTTAATAATTTTAATTATGAGATAGGCATATTACACATAAAATCTGCTTTTAAAAAAAAAAGGATAAGTACAAATAAAAATAAAAATAGAATGATAATTAATAGTTTATCTATTTTTAGTTCTTCTCAAATATATTATTGCAATCATTCAATTTTATTCTTTAATTAATTGAATCAATCACTGAATACAAACTCCTTTAATCTATATTTAATTTTTATTTAAAATAATTATAAAATAAAATATCCTATAATCTATATTTAATTTTTATTTAAAATAATTATAAAATATTATTTTATTTTATTTTTATTGATTATAATAACTAAAAAATTAAATTTTCTTAACAAAAATACACTAAATTTCTATTAAAATCTGAAATAATGCTAAAGCCCTTTTGTGTGCAAAATACTTGTGTAATGTATAATTAATTAATCTGAAATCATATACTTGTGTAAAGAATTGGATAGAAATATTAAAAATATAATAATAATAGTATATTAAAATAATATAATATAATTATATATAATAATAATTTTATATTAATAACAATATAATAGTATAATTAATTTTTAAGTGAAAAATCAACAAATATGATATGTTTTGGTGTTCTTACATAAGTTTTTCAAAATATAGGTATACTAGTGTTAGTAGTTTATTGAAAAAATTTACTTAATAAGTAAATTGGAAATTAATCATAAATAATTTAATTTTTATTTACATGAATTATAATTTTTCTTCGTCAACATGGTGGTAAGTGTTGAAAGATGAGCCATTTTTGGGTCCCATACAAGATATAACATTAGTGCATTATAATGTCCTTGCATTATGGCTCGATAGTGATCAAGCCATAATGAACTTACTTACATTATAATGTGAGTGTGCCATATCAAACATAAAAATAAAATAGCAAGGAGGTTGAGTTCATTTGAACTTGACCTCTTACATTCCAAAAAAAAGTAGACAATGAGCAACGAGAAGCTTGCACATGTTGTAAAGCTCAACAAACTATCGTCTAAATGCCACCATGACATTGCAAGGTCGAGGTGATGAGTTTTGTTAGTTTTTTAGTTTAAAATTTTAATTAAATAGTGAGAGAATTTTTTTATTTAATTTTGTTTACATGCTAGGAATTGAAAATCCCCCACCAACTCATGAAAAACTTAATTCACCAATTCATGAAAAACCTAGTCAAAACAACTACATGTCAAACCCCTCCAACAATGTCTCGATGTATGCTCCCAACATGCAAGAAAAAATCCTAGGGCTTGAAACAACTTGAAACATTAATTAAAAATTTGAGAGATCCTAGCGCAATAGCCTCCCATTCCTCTACCCTTGTCACTTCACTAGAATCTATCATCTCTCATATAGATTCTATGATTCACCAAATTAACACATATTCAAACTATATGGAAGAATCAAGATGATTTTATGCCAACAAATTATCCACAAATAATAAAACTAAAAAACAAATGAATTATTGTATTGTATAGTGACACATGAACTAATGCACTTGTACATGGTAGTTCCAAGAGGTTCCCTATCCATTGGTTCCAAGAAAGGGATAAAGAATAAATTTTGGGACAAGTGATGGATGGTTTTTGACCACCTCCAAGCAAAAAATGAGGTCTTGAGACACTTTTTGTTGAAAATATTTGGTTAGTTTGTCCTCATTGAGATGCAAAATTACTTTCATATGTGAGAATTATAGGGTAGAGGTGGTGCCTTTATACAAGAAAGAGAGGAGGTGCATCATGCCCAATACCAAGTATGGAGACCCTTTTCTAGGCTAGACATTGAGCATGTCATGACCCATTCCATTGTGAAGGAGAGTGCCGAGGTCGAAACCCTACAATCCATGAAATTGCTTACTTGGACACTTTAATATCACATTAGGCCTTTAGCATAGGGTAATGAGGGTGGCGCTTCCAAGCCTCAATGTTCGCATTGATTTTGTTGAAATTATGGGTCTCTTTGTTATTATGGGTCTAAGGAAGATTAAGATGCACATAGATAGCAACTTGAGGCCCATCCATATTGGGTCAATTGGTGCTCATAGATGACATGTTGATCAAACATTTGGCATTGATAGATAAATAGATTTAAATAAGTTTAAACTCAATATATTATATATTATTTTAAAATATAAGATAACAATTAAATTACTCAATTTATTGTAATAAAATTTTAGGGTTATAGTGTTCACCCTACATATGGTAGCTATTTAGCTCCCCATTACATAATGATGCTGAGTCCATTTTTAATTTCAATGAATGATAATCTTAAAATTTACATTGGATGTTGAATATGTGAATTTTAGGCCTTCAACATCAAGACCTATTGTTAGAGTCCCTGATGGACTCAATCTCCTAGGATTACCTGCAAAACCAAGATCAACCTTCTACACGAGAGCAACAAAGAGGATGAAATGCTGGAATATGGTGCAATAATAGAATAATGATATTATCACACTCCAAATGATACAATATGGATCAACACTCCCTTGTATTGATAGCACTGATATGAACTCATATGAGTTAGCTCTGAATTAGCTCATAAGGGAGAGGTGAGTGCTGATTATATAGGAAAATATGGGCACAAATTCCAAGAGGAATAATAACTCCAAAATAACCAAATTAGGTGGGAGTTGTGCCTACTTGGAAAATTCCAAACATGTGGCAAACCAACTCAAGTAGGGACAAACAAATGGTTATGGGGAGGTGGCAAATAAGTCCAAAAGAGGGTGTGACATTCAACCACCCAAATGTGGGTATGAATGACACATGTAAATGTAGGACTATGCCACGTGTCCTCAAATAAACCATGTCCTTTATTAACCTAAGGATGCTTAATAATGTGTAGGAAAAATAAATATAAAAAACCTACACTAACACCCCCCCTTAAGCATAGCTTAGGTGGGTGAAAATATGCAACAATGCAAAGATGCTAATATGGGTCCTGGCTACAAGGCCATGTTAGGTACCCATGTACAAAACAATCTCTCATAAACAGAGTAAAGGAGAAAACCCAGTGGGACAAAACTCCTCCCCAAGAGAGAAAAGAAAACAAATTTCCCAACACAAGAAAGAATCCCATGCAAGGAAGAAATCCCCTCTGAAATAGAAAGGATAAGAAAGACAATGTAGCCTTCCTTGAAGTAGTAAATTGTACCAAAGGTTGATGCCCAAAACTGGATGTAGAAGATGGACCATGATCATCGAACAACATTCCTCCCCTTAGGAAGAAACAAAACCAAAGGTGCATGAAGACTATCTTCCCATTCCTGAAAGGAAGATGAAGGAAGAAAGTGTAAAGTGTATGAATTATCTGAATACTGCTCATGTGTCTCCATGTTGATGCTGAAGGTTGTCACATCCAATTCAGGTGTTCTAGGCCACACTGATGAAGATGACAATCCAGAACCTAGTAGAGATGTATGTAGAATAAAATCCAGAGACAAAGGTGTCTTCTCTGAAGACAAAGGGGCCTCCTCCAAATGTTGCTCAATAGTGGCCACAGTCATGTCAAACTGTGAAGAATGATCATGTGGGTAATGAACAAGAGAGAAAGAAGGTTCTCCCTCAACATCTGAAGAAGACGAAGTGACTTCATCAAAGAGAAGATGTATGCACTCAATAGTGTCCTCCAAGTCTGCAAGATAGGACTCACAAAACAAACCTTTAATGTCTGTCAAGTAATCATCCCAAGTAGCTGTGTTTGGAAGACAATGAATGTCCTGTTGCATTGAATTAATGGAACCCATGGATGTAGCAGTACTAGTATCATCGGAAACAACAGTCAATGTAGGAGATGAAGTATCAGCACATGTCTCTTGAACCTCAGTTGAAAGAATACCAAGATTCACTCGACCATATTGAATCTCCTCAAAAGTGTCCACACTAGATGCCTGAGTGTGTACATCAGCTGAAGGAACAATAGAGGAAAAATGTGAGAAGGTGTATACTCGAGATTGATGATCTACCTCCCCAACTGCAACAATATCTTTGCTATGCAAATCCTGAATAATTACAGAATCTGGAGTGAACTCAACACTTTTTCCTTCCCCACCATGTGTGATCTGATAGATAGAAAGGATATTTGTTGACAATGAGGGCACACAAAGGACATCATTGAATGATCCTTCATCTATGTCAATAGATCCTTTCCCACAAACACGCATATATGTGTTGTTAGCCATCAGAATGTTTGGTGATGAACAGGTTTCAAATGAAGAGAACATATCCTGTGATGAAGCCATATGATGTGAAGCTCCAGAATCAAGGATCCATCTCCCTGACTTAGAATCTGTGATTGCAACAAGTGCTTTCCCCTTTTGTTTCTCTGACTTAGAATTAGATGAAGATGAAGAATCCTTTGACATACTTGAAGGTATATTGATTTTATTCTTTGCCAAAATATTCTTCAACTCATCAATTTGTTTTAAATAACATTAATGTTCAGCATGCCCAGATTTCTTGCAATATGCACAAGTGGGCTTCTCCTTTTTAGAAGATTCATTTTTCGAGGAAGAGGACTCAGATTCTTTCTGTGGCTTGTTCTTTTTCTTCTTTTGTTTCTGATCAGGATTCCCTGATTCTTTCTGTACCTTAGGTTCACTAGCAATCAAAGCTTGTGACTTGGAAGTTTTGATGATTCCCATTTGAATTAGCTTCGCTTCTTCTTGGATTAGAAGATTTGAAAATGCATCAAAAGTGGGTTGTACATATGCAGTTCCCATAGAAACCCTGTTGGTATGAAAGCCAGAAACAAACACAGAATACTCTAGACCAAGCTTGGATAACACATTGAGAATCAGTTGTAAATCCTCCTTAGTAATCTTGCAATCTGTTAACTGTGTTCTTAGTTGCTTTATCTTGGAGATATAGTCTTGGATGTTGTTGAAACTTTTTGGATCAAGATTCATCAGATCATTATCAATCTGATAACCCTTAATCTTGTCAGTTTTACCATACAAATTTTCAAGTGTATCCCAAGCCTCCTTTGGTGTCTTGCATGATTCAAGATGAAATTGTAAATCAAAAGAGACTAGTGAACAAATATAACCAAGAGCTCTCTCACGATTGATCTCCCATGCTTGAAGAGCATTAGCATCAGTAGGTGCAGGAATAGATTCTTTGACATAGCCAATGCAACCTTTTTCCCTTAGATAATTCCATACTGATTTTTTCCATGTTTCATAATTATATGGAGTTAGGAGTTCAATTTGAGTTTTCCCCATTATACTAACACAAAACACGAGAAACCAAATTACCACAAGATCATCCCCCCAAATTCACTAAATCAATGATCCCCCCCAGAAAAATATGATTATGACACTTTATAAATTAGTGTGTTTACAATTCTGGAGTGTTTTCCAAAGTTTTACAATGTCCAAAATTGGACCCAAATACTGAAGATACAATAAAATGTCAAAATTAAAACCTCAAAATAGCACCAATGGATAGTTCTTGAAAAAATATTAACTTTTAAAAAAAGAATCACCTCGATCCGAGGTCATATGTGAAAGTTATGTCCGTTTGAAGTTAGAAAAATGAGGATTGTCCTTCAGATCTGATGAAAAACTTGATTTTCTGGAAAATGTGGATCACTTGAGAAAAAACTGATTTCACCACTGCAGAGCCTGCGAAATTCTGCCCCAAATAAAAACAAATTGCACTGAAAAACTCCACCGTATGCTCAAGATATGGCACTTCGAAGTTGAGGTGCAAAAACCAAAACTCCAATGGTGAGGGGTTAAATTGAAAAATCAACCTCCGCCAAGTTTAGATAACAGCTGCTAACTTAAGAATACCTCCAAATTTGGTTGAACTGCAGCTCCACCAAATTAAAAAAAATATCTCCAACTAATTGTAGTTGTAGCCAAATATACATAAATTGCCAAAATTAATTGCTTTCCAAAACCACCACTTAACTGAGAAGGGCCACAGAACAACACGAGAGCCGAGGAAAATAGACGCAGGGCCAAGGTACGGAATGCCGATCCACAACAGCACTTTGAATTTTATAAGAAAAAAACTAATGGGTCAAGAGCCAAGGTGGAACCTTTTGAAGAAAAAGTTATTTAATTTTTTTAAAATAAACTCCCAAAAATGTAAGGAGCTAAGGGGGGCAGATTATTAATGGGCTGCATTTTTGAAAAAGTTGCAGCTATTATATAAGGAAAGTACAAGGTACGTATAAGCATATGAGGCAGTGCCTTTGATTTTTTATTGAAAATACAGTAAATAAACTTTTATAAAATAAGTAAAAGTTTAATGAAAAAACCTGCAATTTTGAATAACAATTTTTGAAGCAGGAAAAATACATAAATATATATTTTTTTAAAAAATCTGTATTGTACTACATGTAGAGGGGGTTAATTTTTGCCTCAAATTTGATTTTCACCTAGATATAGAGTATTCTATATCAAAATTCATCTGTTCAGCCTTCTGGACTCGATTGTGATGTCCTTTTTGACTAAAAATGCACCCAGCAAAATCTCACTGCTGAATTTCTCCCAAATTCGAGAAGGGGCTTGCAGATCTAGAAGCTCTGATACCATGTTAGAGTCCCTGATAGACTTAATCTCCTAGGATTACCTGCAAAACCAAGATCAACCTTCTACACGAGAGCAACAAAGAGGATGAAATGCTGGAATATGGTGCAATAACAGAATAATGATATTGTCACACTCCAAATGATACAATATGGATCAACACTCCCTTGTACTGATAGCGCTGATATGAACTCATATGAGTTAGCTCTGAATTAGCTCATAAGGGAGAGGTGAGTGCTGATTATATAGGAAAATATGGGCACAAATTCCAAGAGGAATAATAACTCCAAAATAACCAAATTAGGTGGGAGTTGTGCCTACTTGGAAAATTCCAAACATGTGGCAAACCAACTCAAGTAGGGACAAACAAATGGTTATGGGGAGGTGGCAAATAAGTCCAAAAGAGGGTGTGACATTCAACCACCCAAATGTGGGTATGAATGACACATGTAAATGTAGGACTATGCCACGTGTCCTCAAATAAACCATGTCCTTTATTAACCTAAGTATGCTTAATAATGTGTAGGAAAAATAAATATAAAAAACCTACACTAACACCTATCAATCAGAGTGGCCATACATATCTCATTAAGGTAAGATTAACTATTTTTAATCATTTTGTTTGTAAAATATTGTTAGGTAGATTTTGATAATAAATTGATGTCATTAGTTAATACCCGTCTTAATATTCCAAGCATAGTGGAGGAGAGAATTTTGTCATACTATTATCTTTGATTCCTTTAACAAAGGCCTAATTTATATTAGTAAAATTCATATTCTATTTATTTTTTATCCATCTATTAGCGCAAAGTTGAATGATATTCACTTATAGTTTTTTTCCTTGATGCTTTCTAGAGGGGCTCATAGCTATTGAATATGAACATGCTCCTTTGAAGGATAATGAGAAGCTATCTTTGATTAAAAAACATTATGAGATGGTGATAAGTTATTATTACATTATATGCCATTCTATAATTTAAAATTTATATATTAATGTGAGTAACTTTTATTGTTTAAGACAGTGCTCAAAAAATATTTAGAGATAAGGTTGACTCACTAGGTTAGAAAGCAACTATCATTGATTGCCTCTCCATCCACTCGATATGAAAAGATAACTTGTAATCTCTTCCCTTCCCAAAACTTTATTGTATTCCTCTAAGGTAGTTTTGCACGTTTATTTTTGTATTATAAAATTATGACATTATATGCATGTATGAATTGTTGTAAGCTTGCAATACAATTTTTTTTTACTAGATGTTGTCCATATTATTTTTGTCAATGATTAATTAAATAAATAATTACATAAGTAAAATAAAGATCATTTGATTTGATTAATTGAATTAATTCCAAGTAGCATTTCATCTTGTCTAGTGAGTCAGTGATGTAGGACCATCTAGATGCACACAAAATCCTACACAACCAGAAATATTTGCTTTGTTCTTCTATTAATTTTTTTTTGTGGTCTCATTTTTATCTCTCCAAGCATGTTTTCAGAGCTGTCTCCACACATCTCTAGGTGACAAAAAAATAATTTTAATATTTATTGAAAAGGTGTTGGCGCTTTCTTTATTTCCATGTATTTAACATGTCCCAAATTTGAAAGAGGATTAAAATAATTGAAAACAAATCCCAACTTCCAAGTTGGTGAGTGGAACATTTAAAGTTGCATTATGCCTCAATTTTGAATTTCCAATGCCCATTAGAAGTAGAATTTGAAAGAAGACATTTTGTTTCAACACCCATGGAGAGAGGAATAAATCAAGAGACAAATCAGAAATGGGGAGAGATTTTCAATACCTAAGAATGAAGGTTAACAAAGCATGATACAAATTACAAAAGAAGGATGGAGGTAGAACAACGCTAATGGTGAAATGATTGAATTCTAGTAGAAGGTCATGCTTGGTACTAGATGTGTATTTTTTATTAGAAATTGGTGTTTTAGCATAAAATGAATCATGTCAATGTTGTTATTTGGATTTTTTTATGAACATGCAATTATGTAGATAAAGGTGGCCATAACTTTCACCGTACTCATTTTTAGATTGAAAGGAATTCATTTACCTGATCTAATTAATTTATTAAAAATTGTCAGTGAAGAGTCTGTATGCACATTTCAAAAAATTTCATGAAATAGAATTAATTTTTTGGGGTTCATATCTTTCCTATTCAAATATTCTATAGATTGAGGAAATTTGAGGAGTTGTGTGATGGCTGCAAATATCAACACTCTTTCTTGGAGTTCTTGATCTTTGATTTGTATTAGGTAGATCCTAGTCTAGATCTTGGTTGGTCACTTTTACTTGGTTGTGTAAATGATTAATTGGATGGTATGGTTTTGATGAATTATGTTTTCTATTATATATACTATGGAGTGAGTTTGGACGATTGATTAAATTGTTTGTATTTTTAGATGACCTTGACATGATGAAAATGGGAATGATTATAGGTGTATTATATGAATAGTATTTGTGATCACCTTATTAATAGAATTGACCTCCTTCATGATGAGCTTAAAATATTAGTTTGTTTATAGTATCATTTTTCTCATTGCATTATATGTGAAAGATTTTGGTTCAAGGGTAATCATTCTTTGGGTTTGTACCTTATCTTGGTAGATTGAATTTTAATGTGGCAAGATGGATGTATGTATTGATATTATATTTTCATGAGGAGGTATGCGTTATGTTTAGTATTATGTGTACCTTATTACATCATAAGAATAAAAGGTTTATATTGTATTATAATAGCTAAGATTTTACGTTTGATCAATGCCATTGAGTTTATTGAGAGACATTATGAGTGTGCATATCTTGTAAAGGATAGTTATTCAAGGTTAAAATCTAAGTGTTGAGAGTTTTAGAGATTTAAGTTATCTTTTTCCACCTTTAAACAACCCTAAACCCTTTAATAAGTTATAAAAATATAAAAAGGAAACTTTGGCACAAAACTTGAAGTCATAATGGGAAAAAATAAATTTGAACTCATTTTAAAATTACTTTTGGGCTTAAAATTGATTTTTATCTAAAATCAAACCCTCATTTGGTTGTCCTAGGTACTACCAAATGGCCATGAGGATTTTTGACATTTTTAATAGTCTCCAAGACCTATTATACATGTGCCTGTATAGATAATATTTATGACACTAATTTTACCATTCGATGCCTAATTTATGACTCATTTTATTGATATAAGACAAGTGTTTTTATTTGATTGGCCTTTGTTAGTCTTGAACATTCATATATTTGGTTTTACTTTCCTTGAGACAAAACATCTCATTTTATCTATTTTCTATCATTTTGGAGTGAATCTTAAAAATATTTGTTTCAGCCATAGTGTGTGAGATTAAATCTATCCTTGCAAAGGTGAGGTTTCCATTTTATTGTCTCTCCACTTAGGAAACTGATATCTACTCTAAAAGTAACAATCTATTCTATCCAAGGGCATTACAATCATTCAGTTCTCTTTTTTTCAAAATGAATGTTTCCTTATTCCCTTTCTACAAAAGGGTTTTACTTCTCTAAACACCAGGAACTTTTAAGACACTAGCATGAGCAATAATAATCAATAAAAATGTACCAATACAATTTAAGAACTCATGTAGCACAAATATTTTCACAACTTCTTATCTAATTCTAGATTTAACAAAGATAATACTACATTGAAGCACAAATATTATTAGATATAATACCACCTAAAATATATGAGAGAAAATTTGTAGCTCAAATATTTCTCAGAATTTTCTATGTCTTGACTCTGACTTCTAATTTCCAAACTTGATATTGTAGTTCAAAGACTTGCAAATATCAAATTCAAACTTATTTTTAAACTTGCAACAATAACACTTACTTCAAATAAATTGAAGGTCATATACTTGCATTGACATAAGAATAGTGCCCTCATTTGAAATAATGCTTCAACAAAAAGTTTGAAGATACAATGGCTCCTTTATTCACTTGAAAAATATTTCACAATATGAGCACAAAGTCTCAAGATGCTACACAATTTGGTAGAGTTTTGTTGCAATTCTAAAAGATTATTATTTACAATGAATCCCATCATATCTGTATAGGAGGGCTTATCAGAAAAAAGAGGAAAAATCACTACTAACTATGACTTATTCAATAGCAGAGTCCTATTTGACTTTGGACTTGTGCTGTTGTTACATGTCATTTTGTATATACAAAAAGAAACTTAAAGTGTTGATTGTAAACTAAAAAGATGCAAGTGCAACTGAAAGGCATAAAATTAACTAAGTGTTATCAGGCACTTTTTTTTCATTTTGATCTTGTCTCAAAAACCCTTCATGATCCTCTTATTGGGAGACGACTCCATCATTTATTAAGAAGTAGGAACTGCAATTGATATAATTTGGAACAAATCTTTCAGAGTTAAACAAATCATCATCATTATGTACTGAAAAGAAGCCCATGAAAAACACTCCTTCAATTTCAAAAAACTTGCTTGAAGAAGACCTTTTCTAGTCATGCTCCAAATTCATAAAAGATGGGTTTCAAAGCTCATATTATGCCTTGAAAATACCACGGTGCAAATCAAACTTGTAACTCTAATTTACACTTAGTACAAATATGGATCATATTTAAAATGGTGTAGTTTGGGTTTATAATCCCGAACTAGACTTTTTTTATTAGTGGAATGACTAGGTCTAGTTTGGGGTTGTAAACCCGAACTACTTAGGTGAACCACTTTAGGTGTGGTTAAAGGTTATAACCTCAAACTACACATTGTGAGTGCAAATGGGAGTTTAGTGTAGTTCAAAGTTACAACCCCAAACTACACAGTGAAAATATCACAATGTAATACAAGTTCATTATAGTTCATGTTTACAAACCCGAACTACACATGTGAAAGTAAGGGCTTCGTGTAGTTCAGAGTTATTTGTGAATTGTACATGGAAAGGACTTTGGTGTAGTTTGGAGTGGTAACTCCAAGCTGCACTTAAAGGGTAAGGCTAGTGTCTTTTGAAGTTGTAACTTTGAACTGCACTTGTCGGAGGACTGTGGTGTAGTTCAGAGTTGTAACACCGAATTGCACTTATGCTTGAGACCTATGCAAAATTGGATTTTAACTCCAATTATGCACAAGGTAATAAAAACTAACTCCTAGAATATAAATTTATCAATTTTAAAACTAACAAATTGAGACTCAAATCGAGATGATTTCTTGACATGCTTAGAGCACATGGGATACAATTTGGACAAAAATTGTAGGGGTTATCCCACAATTTGAGCAAGTCAAAATTGAGGATAACACTGTGATAGAAGGATAGAGAGATAGAGATATGAATAAAAATTTAATTATTGAAAATGAGTGTCACTAGATTAACCAAAAAATACGTAAACTTTTAGTTTTGTATTATTATGTGTTACCAAATTTTTAATTAAAAGTGAGTGTTATCAAAATTTAATTTAAGGTATTTAAATTGAATTGAAATCAATTTTCAAAATTTGAGAATGAGTCCTAGATTATAAAAAAATATTGTTCTTAATGAATAAAAAACAA
Source organism: Cryptomeria japonica (assembly GCF_030272615.1). Classification (NCBI taxonomy): domain Eukaryota; kingdom Viridiplantae; phylum Streptophyta; class Pinopsida; order Cupressales; family Cupressaceae; genus Cryptomeria; species Cryptomeria japonica. The sequence continues at coordinate 740,132,459 of NC_081414.1, forward strand.
GTGTTATAATGAAGTTTAGCATTGTTCACTAATAAATAAATAATTATCAATATTGATAACTATTTTATTTATTATTAACATTGACAATTATTTTTCTATTACTAAAAATGAGTGCTATTAAATTTTATTGGTGAAACTTCAAAACTAAAAAAATACACTGAATGTTATCAACAATATTAATTCTTGGCTCGTAGAGGTTTCATGTTTCCTAACAAGTGCGAGTTATGTCAGAAAGAGGAAGAATATGTGGATCATTTGTTTATCCATTCCTCCTTTACCTTGGAAATCTGGAGTAAATTTTGGATGCGATGGAAATTTGATTGGGTTATGCATAATAGCCTCAAGGAAGTCATTTGGTAATGGATCTTCCCCACCAAATTCCCTCTCATCAAGACCCTCTGGTCCTTTGTCCTTCCTATGACCTGCTGGCATATCTGGAAGGAGAGAAATAATATAATTTTTAGGGAGGCTAAGTGTACGTCTTAGGTGGTTTTTGAAAAGATCTATAGGGCAATTAAAGAAAACATAAACACTCTTCATAGAAACAACAAGCAATGGAGCTATCTTAATATGAATGATAATGATAAAAGTATCCTCACCGAATGCAATTTGATTCACAAGATTTATAAATCTGACATTAAGAGTAGGAGAGAAAATGTTGTTTGGAGATTTCCCTTTCATGATTGGGTTAAGGTGAATTTTGATGGTTCAACCGAAGGCAATCCTGGGAAGTCAGGAGGGGGAGGAGTCATCAGAAATACTCATGGTGTATGTATTGCTGAAATGGCTTCTCCCTTTGGAGTTCAAAACAATCATGTTGCTGAAGCTCAGGCAATGTTAAAATGCCTCCAACTTCCTCAAAGTTTTAAATTTTAAAAAATATGGCTAGAAGGGGACTCTCTCAATATTATTCAGGTTATCAAAGGCACTAGTTCCCCCTCTTGGAACATTTACAATATTATTGAGAGTGCCAAAAAATTATTAGATGCCTATGATAGTGTTTTCATTTCCCATACTCTAAGGGAAGGTAACAAGGTTGCTAACTTATTAGATAATGAGGGGGTTTATTTAGAGGACACTAAATATATTAGAGAAGTCTTTTGTAAGAAGGATGTCTGGGCGCAATTATTATTTGATCGAGTCCATGGCACAAGTTAAGTTTATCATTACTCTTATGGGTCCAGATATCAAAGACAGATATTGGAGTTATGTGAAGTGTCAGCTGATGATCATTTCTAAGAATTGTGATTATGATGACTGGTGTGATGGGGCTAATCATATTAAGTGTTGGTTCATTGTGAATGTTATTAAAGACCTTTTCAAAAACAAGGAAATTACCCTGTTTTTCGAGCCCAACATTTTGTTCCAGAGTTTGAGCTTAAGTCTTAGTGTTCAGTATTCGAGTATCTCATGCTCTGCTAAAGGCTTCGACCTGAATTACAACATGGGAGGAAATCTTAATCGAAATGAGCTCTTTGGATATGATAATTGGAAAAGTGAACAGAAAATTTGGCGAAGGCTGCACAGACATGGTTTCACAAATTACATGGAAAAATTGCATCGTAGTAAAAAGTCGGTGTCTCATGGTTTCACCAAGGGTTGGAGAAATAACAAAGTCACTCTATTCAAGCAGACTTGGAAGCTGGATGAAGATTTGGTGCCAGAGGTTATAGGTTTACAGAAGGAAGGTACCAAATTTTACAGAGATTGAAAGTTCTCAGTGGAAGCCTTCAAGAACTTCCCTAAACGTGATGAAGAGAGGGTTCTTCTCGCCAAGAAGGATAATGTATCTTACTATCTCCCTCATCAGGTAAAATCCTTTTGGCAGAAGATGTTAAGGGTTTTAATGGAATACTTAATAGTTGATGTTAGGTTTACGAAGGTTTATAATTATCATTTTGCTATTCTAAACCATTTCCGCCATGGTTTTAAGATCTCTCTGCCTTTTTATTTAGCTTCTTCCCTAAATGTAATCTTGGCTGACCATGCCAAAAAATGTAAATCCTATCCCATAGCTCACCAAGGTCTCATTCTGCTTATTTATGAGCATTTGAAGAATAAAGCTAGGGTTAATAAGGAAGATTCTTTGGTGGCAAATACCCACATTTCAGATTGTCATGATGATTCTGAGTCTTATGAAGATTCGTCTAACATTCCACTTCATAAGAAAGGGAGGGTTGATGATGGAGATAAAGATGACATAGATGTGAATGTTGGTTCAGAGGAGAAATAGGGGAAGGTGGTTGATGATGAAGCATAGAGTGAGAAAAAAGAGGCTATGGGAGAGGAGGAGAAGGTGCAGAGAAAAGAGTATGTTAAAGAGCTAGATACAAACCCTATTGTCTCAGATAGCAGGAATGAAGCCCAACATACTATGGTGGAAGTTAACCCTAGGTCTGTGAGCTCTGCTTAGGGTATGGAAACAACAGATTCCATTTTGAATGCTGCCAGAAACAACACTCTAGAATTTTTCAATTTCTAGAAATGGGTAATTGAAAATATCTCCAGTATTTAGAATAAACAGAGAGATTTGGATTATAAGATTCAAAATTTAATTAAGGATACCAATACAGGTAAAGAAGATGCAGAGGTGGACACCAGTGAGGCAGATGACAAAATAGAAATGTAGGATTGGTCGGAAAAAGAAATGATTAAGGGAGACTTGAAGCATCTTGAAGATGTGATCAAAACCATCAAAGATAAGGGAGAGGTTGATAATAAAATTATTATCAACCAAATTACTAAAACCAAGAAAGCCTTGAAGAAATTTATGAAACATAGCCTTGAGGTTTTGAAGGTCTCGTCTCAAAATATGAATGCCCTATTTGATTGTCTGGAGAAGAACCAACAAAACAAAGAGCTGGTGATCATTGATGATGTGCTTACCACCAGCTTTGCTCCTCAACCTTCTAGACGAAGAACAAGGCAGACTACCAGCGATTTGGAGATGAAGACTCAAGATACCTATTAGAAGCAGGATAACAAAGACTGGAGAGAAGTTTCTAAGGTTATGATGATGCTGGTTAAGGACGCGAAAGTGTCTATAAAGTTTTTATTTGAAATGTAATATTGGTCTTTGGTTGCCAGTCTCTCGTGGGCTTTTTGTTGTCCTTTTCCTTAGCTGTTGTTTTCTCTGCTAGTCTTTTGCAACTTTCCTTTCTATGTACTATTCTCTCTAGTTTATTTCATGCTTTTCTTCTCATTATGTAAGTGGGTTTCGGGTCCCTTAAAACCTCATTTTCCTTAATCGAAAACAACATTAATTCTTGAAAATGAATATTTAAGTGTTCTTTTTTTTAATTGTATTGGGTTTTTTATATATGTTAATCATTTAATGTCAAAAAGTTTAAAAAAAAAAAAATTCATTCACAATAGAAAGTAGCATAATGCTTGTAATTCCCAACAATGAGGCCTAGAGGACTTAAACAACATAATAATTAATAAAATGCAAATAATTTTTTTATTATTATTAAAAGAAGATCCATTTAAATACATTGAGATACATGATGCAACAAGACTAAGTTAAGAAGTAAAAATAATAATAAAAAGAAACAGTCCTCAAGGCCCCACAATGATGTTACCAAGGATAAGATAATAGACATAAAATAACACCAAGGGAAATTCTAAAAATAGATTACACTATTTGACAAGGACCATGATATAATATACATTGTCATGAGAATATACATATGATCATTTGTTACATCACCAGGTACATCCATAAGGATACAATCTCTATGAGAACAAAAAATGAACATAATGCATGAATCTGGTACATAAAGAGAGTCTTCAATCCTCCCACAATCCTTCATGAACAAGATGTAGGACGATCCAAAACCAAATGGGTGTGAATAACACTCCATCCAACCATGTGGTACCATTAGGTCCACCCCTCGTGCTAGGAGGTATCAGCCAAACTCAAGAGATGATAAAAATAATAGGAAATACAAAGACACACAAGTGGCTCACAAAATAATAGTCGAAAGAGACCCGAAAGACTATAAACACAGGAGGATAAAAGATGCAAGTTACCACTAGGTAGCAATAGGGAAGAGTGTCATCACTAGGTTGTCATGAGTTACCCTGGTAGGTCTTCACTAGGTCCCGACCCCCATCTTGGGTTACTTTGGTGACCTCTCTCGACCCCCAACCCTCATACAAACACTAGTGGACCACACCAACCTTTCGAAAGGACAAGATTGGTGGAAGCCATTCTAGGCCCTTCTCTACTTACCTCAACCCTAAACAAGCACCTGAGTGCAAGAGAGGCCACAATAATTAATCTTTATTAATGTTATCTATCTACCCACCCAAATTCATTATTTTATATTATCACTTGATTACAAAACTCTCATTGAGTTACCCTGGCGACCACTTTGGGTCCAGACCCCCAATGAAAGCCACTCCCCCTTAACTTGCACCTAGAAATCAAAATTCATCACAAGTTCTAAGACAACTAAAACACCAAGAGTCTAGACCCCTCTACCACAGAAAGGTTGGTTGGCTTGCTAGAACAAGATATCATATAGGGAGTATCTAAAGTAGGCTAGGAAAACTCCATCTAGCTTCAAAATCATTCAAGGCTTGAACTCTTAACATCAAAAGAGAAGCATGACTATACATAAAAGAAACTATAACCTCCCCTCATAAGCCTCTAGAATTCAAACACATAAAACCACACATTTGAGTATACCCATAAAGAAAGACAAGATTCAAAGCAAAAACAAGGTCTCATGATGCCTAATTCAAAAGAGTTCATTCAAATCTATTGTAGAGACCATAATAACAGCTATACATTAAATAGTTCCAAATCAACATTGATACCATTATTCCATTAGCTCAATCATACTGTTTCACAACATTGTAATCCATTCCTACAAATTTGCTTTCATTATATTTATTCAATTGCACAATAAATGAAGATTACCCAAGTTCATAAGAAGACTTGTGCATATATGTAATTACTAAGTAGAACTTAACCACATGATTGCCAAGTAATAAGAATCATCGTATGAATAAACCTAAGCATATTTACTTTCTCAAAATTATGTCTAATTTCCAAATAAGTCTATATTTTTTTTAATTAAATATAAGAGAACCACAGAAGGTACATAGTATCATCATTACAATAGGCCTAGGCCATGTTGGTTCCCAAAACCACAGGTTGGAAATCAAAGAGTTTTGCCACTTCTCTTAATGACTTCTGAATCAGTCTTGGCCAACAAATGGGAATGATTGATAGATCAAATTCCCTAACACTTTAGGCTTCACTAAACCAAGGCGGGTGAACCTATACCTGAAACCTAAATCTGTAGATTAAAGATTTTTCTATAACGAGTTTAAGAAATTTAATGACTTGAAGATGGCAATTGTTCTTGAACCCAATCTTATTGTCTGAAAACTATAAATGCTTGCTTGTAAATGAAGATTTATAAAGTAGTATTGTATGAATTAGAATTATATTTCCTTAATGAAGCTTGCTCTGAAAATACTTGATTCAAATGTATAAATCAATAAAAGACAGTTAAACCTTAGAGACAGTGTTAATAACTTGTTAATGAAACAAGATCATCATCTCAAAGGATTCTATATGAATTGTAATTAAAATGTAACATCCATTTAGTCTTACTAAATTTAACTTTTACTTTGAAAGACCATAAGACAATTTGAAGTTTGCCAACCAATCCTTCAAACTGAAAATCAATCTTAATAGTTCAACAACATAAGATTGCACAATGAAACAATCTATGTAAGTAGATTTATCTAAGGAACTGATCAATCAATTGAAAAGATAGACACCCTCATGAATAAAAAAAACACTTGAATATGATACTTAAACCAGTTGATTTCAGTGTAGATCATCCATCAACTTTATACTTCCAGACAACGAGTTCATAAGAAATGCATGAAAGATTGTCTTGATATAAAATTATAAACTTGTGATATATGTCTTTCCTAAAAGATCCTCTATATATAGATGAAGATTCAGTTTGAAAATGAAAGGGCATACCCTTTCATTAAAACTAAAATTAATAAAAACTAACTACCTAAAAACTACCCTAACAATATGAACAAACTAACAGACTATAAGATGCAAAGTCACATCTTTGAACACCCTTTTGATATTTATGGTTGATCTCCAAGCATTTGATCACACTTCTAAATATGCTTCAAGTATCCCTCTGATTTGTAGGTATCCTTATCATAGATGATATCTTTGACCATAATCTCCAGAGTGATGAAGTCTTTTGTATGCTTAATTGTCTCTATCATATCAAGTCCATCAAACTGGGCAATGTTAAGGGAGGCACTGAGAAGACTTTGGCATTCTAGAATCCATTTATCCTTATCCTTAATTTGTCCATTTTGATCTTCAATATCTGGAAAACCATGTTGTACTATTTCCTTGCATTCATCAAATTCATTTTGTAGTTATGTGTCAAAGTCTTCATGCCTTCTCAACAACCTTTGTATTCCTTCAATAACTTTGGAATCTGCATTGGCCATTGTCTTATCATGCAATAAAGTTCCTAATCTGTTATAAATTCTATTGTGAGATATCACATTATCCATATTCTTCTGATAAACAACCCAAAAATCTTCAAGGAAACCCTACAACTTTTCAAATCTTTTGGTCAGTAAAACTAAGGCTGCATCAACCCTCACACTCTGCATTTACCTTTTTAACCTTTTATTTTATAATTGCACTTCTTCACATTTCTTTTTCCATTGAGACCCATCATGGACTTGTGGCACATGTTATCCTCCTCTTTTTAGCAACTCTTCATATGTTCCCTTGTACTGATCTCTTTCTCTAATCACTTTGACTAATTGTGCTTTATTAAATTTGAAATATCGATGCCCATGTTAGCAGTAACAATAGGATCCACTTCACCAACTTTTAATTTCATCATATGAATAAAGGCTTTATCCACATGAATGATCTTCGGTCTCTTATTTGGAGGGTAAAGATCCCACAAAAGAAGATCCTCTTCACCTTGGTCAAATCTAGAGCCAATATACACATCATTCACTCCCTAAATATCCAATTTAAATTCCTTATTGTCAGAATGTAACATTCTATCAAAAATAAGTGATGCACTCATATCTCATCCTCGAAAGATGATGATGCATGCTTCACTAAGAAGTTGTCTTCCCCTTTTAGGGGTTATAGTAGTTAATTCTAAATTGATTTCTTCCTTGAGTTTCCTAAACAGTTTTGATTCTTTTTCAAGGGTTATGTTTGGGATATATTCTCTCAAATTTTTACCTTTGAAATTATATAAAAAGGATTTAAACTCTTTTGACCTAATAAAAACATCATTAGACACAAAAGAAGAATGCTCATCATATTGTGCATCACTATAAATGTTCATCCTGGCAACAATTTGTTCTTGTAAGTCAGGTTCTTCTACTATGTCTGGTGCTTGATGCTTAGACACTATCTCAACAAATTCTGACTCAATTTCACCCTCCTCCTCTTTGGTTTCCATTTCCTACAATCTCTTTTTCTTTTCATCCAAATTTTTGTTTAATTCATGAATGGCCATCTAGGCCTCTTCCTCCTCCATGTTCCTAAACATATCTTCTGCTTCCAAGTAAATATGAAAATAATCTCCCAAATTGTGGCCTTTCTTAAAACTGTGAATATACCCTTTAGGGCCATAATTGACTCTAGCAGTATATTTGACCAAATTGTGTTCTTCAATTAATTTCCTATCAATCGCTTCATAAGACTTTTTTGATACAATGGTGAAGTCCCCAAAACTAAGAGTCCCGACGAAGAAAGATTGCTTCCACATATCTCCAAAATTTCTAGCATTTGACAAACTTAACTGTCTCACAATCTCTAGATATGCAATCCTTTTTGGTACAAATTTCTGCAACACATATGGGGTTCCTTCAAAACCATAAATTTTGAAGCAAGTAAAATCCTTATGAACAAACCAATCACCCTAGTTGTGATTGACAATACCTCTCTCATAAAAAATAGTAGGTCTCAGAAATCTTTTAATCTCAATGGAAATAGATCCTTCACATGGGACACCATAAACTTGGTACAATGGATTTACTATTAGCTCTTCAAACTTAATGTAGTTTAACTTCACATATCGTGAGTTCCATATTGATGTCCACATTTGCACTGATTGTTCTTTACCTACTATGTCCATTGTGTTCAATTTTAAACTCATTAGCCACATACCCTAAAATCTTCCATAAAATAAAATCAAATGCATCAACAACAAGTAAAACTTAAAAGTGGGCTCCCTATTATCATTGAGGTTCAAGAAACCCTCATGCAATTTTTCTGTGAGATAAGTAGCATAATCAAAGGGTCTCGACTCATACATTTGTACATTTTCTGCTAACACCAGCAACCCAATACTAGCCACATCAGGGACCTCTATACCTCCAACTTGTCCGCATGACATATAAGTGTACTATAAGTAGTGTCTGAACATATCCATGTTAAATGGGGGACCATCCTCTTCGGTCAGAATGCCCTTTTCAACCCTATGGAAGGCTAAGTTCCACCCTTTGTAATTAGTATCCATTTTAGCAAATTCTTCTTCTAGTTCTTCAAATGACAAGGGCACCTGAAGGTTAGCGTCTAAGCTAAAAACTTCATCTATAGTGCCATGGAAAAATCTGATAAACACCTTACCATTTGGAAACTAAATGCATCTCTTCACACAATTATAATTTTTGACTAGGACTTCCATCAGTTTGATATTTACGAAAATATTCAGAATGACAAGTTTACCCAAGTTTGTTAGCCATGGGTTACAAATTGGTATTTCTTTGTCTTATAGTTCATAACCCCTCACCTTTTTCCATATGTCTCCAACCCCTTTAAACCTATTTTCAACCTGATCTCTTCTGGGCAAATGCTATTTCAACCTTCTAGATTTTGTATCTGGTGACTACAATTGATCAATAATATCTTGATTCAATTTCCATGCGGGAGGGACTTCCGTTGTTTTGGATTTTTTGGATGGAATCAGAGCCCTTAGCACTTCTCTTCCCTCATGATAAACTTGAAGCTTCCATGATGTGTGAATAATTGTGAGCAATAATTATTATCTGGTGTTCTTTTCACTAGGATGCTATCTGCACATGGTTCTTAATTTGCCCCGTGTGAGTGATGGGGTTCACCTAACTTGCTCACACTTCACCTAGTTGGTGTTGCTCAATTCCACCAACTCTCCAGGTCTAACTATTCTCTAAGACATCCAATTATTTATCAATCTCTTCTAGGGCTTTCTTCTTGTCAATCTCAAGGTGTTTGGATCAAGTGTTTAACTAGGAACCCTTCCATTCCAAGGTGTTTCCCACTTGTTTAGCATTGCTGTCTTGACAATTATTTGTCAATTTTACCTCCTACTATTGTGAGTTGTTGTAGAGGTGTGGAATTGGCTTCTAACAAGATTTGAATACCATTTGGGTCCATTTGAGGTTTTCATCCATTATCTTTCTTATTGACTTCACCATTTTGCCTAGAAAAGGGCTACAAGGAATGAGCCCCTATTAGGCCTCCAAAATCTGGTTTTTGTGGGTTTAGTGGAAAATGGTCCAAAAGACCCTACAACAAGGTTTTATATTATTCAATGATACACCTATCCCCAAGTGATTTCGGTGGTTTTAGTTTCCCAACTCACTGTGCAATGACCTAACCCAAAAATGAGGGTTTCCTAAGGTTTTTAGGCCTCCAAACTAGTAGTGACTGGTCAAGTTTGTGAAATAGGAATCAAGAGGTCTTATCAAGGCTTCTCCTTGCTATGGAAACTCTATATGAACTTCATGGACCCCTCCAAAAGGTTTGGTTGTGTTTTTGTATTCACCCCTGCACTTTACACTCCAATTTCACCCTATCTTCTCTAGTTGGGTTGCTCCTGGACTCGCCTAGAACAAGGTGACAGTCATATCAATACTTCTCCCTGAATATGTACATTTTATAAGTGGTTTCCTTCCATGTCCCAATAGGTCATAATGGTAGCACGGAGGGATTTCATGGGGCAACTATTTTACACAAAATTGCTATGTACAAGCCAAAACTGGTTGATTGCAAACCAAACTATGAAAACACTATCACACTCTAACTAAAAATCTTGAAAATGAAAAAAATAACTCTAAAACACACCAAAGAAACTCAATCCATTACTGGATCAATGGATTTAATCCATTTGTATTCATATTATGAGCAAAATAAGCCAAAATAGTGACAAATAATCCAAAAATGAGTAGTTTCAGATTGTTGATCATATAAAAACAAAACTCCAACCTTGGTAACCATGAAAGAGGAGTTTTTTATAGTCTTCCCCATGTGTGGAGGCATTCTAGGTCATTTTTCTATCCCTAACTCCATCGCTAAGCATTTTAGGACAAAAATTATCATGACAACTTTCAAAAGTTGTCATGACAACTTTTGCAACTTTGCACTTTTTGATTTTCTAACCTATGAAACCCATTCTAAGTCATTAATCATGACTATTAAAGCATTCCTAAGACTAACCTAAACCTCTCTAATTCTTATACCAAGTTTTTCCACTTTTGACCATCAAGAAGGTCAATTTCCTACTCAAACCACTACTTATGCACAAAATGCAAACCTAAGAAGAAACTAACTCAATCTAGGCCTACATTTGACTCATCACACTCACTCTTGGAACCTCCTGGAGTCCTTATTAGGTACTTGTCTTGGCTAAGGTCTGTACAAACTAAAATTGAGAAAAGAATATAAGCCTAAGTCCTAGGTGCTCCTGCACCATTCTCCTAAGCAAAAGAAAACTAAGTCACCTCCTTGGGTATCTGGTTCTGATTAATGCCTAACTTCTTAAACTCTATCTCAAGTACGCATATAGCTTTAGCATAATCCACATCCCACCATTTAATTAGGTGCTCCCAATACATTTGATGCCTCATCTTCTTGGAAATCCTTGAACTCAACACCTTCTTAGCCTTTGGATTTGGTTTTGCTGCTAATTGAAGGTTGTTGGAATCGTCTAATACCTCTAAGTGACTGCAATATGAACCTTGGATTGGTCCTTTTTAGGAAACTAAGTCTACTATGTTGAAAACCGGTGACAATCCTATGTCACTAGATAGGTCCACCTTGTAGGCATTTTTTCCATACTTAGCTAGAATGGCTCATGGACCCAACCTTCTCATTTGCAACTTGTTAGGAACTCCTTGCTATAGTATTTCTTTGTTTAGGTGCACCATGACAAGATCTCCTACTTGGAATTGTAGGTTCTTCATTCTTTCATCAACTTTTTGCTTGATTTTGCTTGTGTTCTCCATCAATGCTTGCTTGAATGATTCATCTACTTCCTTCATCGACTGAGAAAAGTCTTCTTCATATCCACTTCTTGTTGTTGCATTACCTAAGTCTCTCAACTCCAAAATACCCCTTGGGTGAACACCATAGACCACTTCAAAAGGGCTCTTGTCAGTGGTCCTATTTATTGTGTCATTGTAAGCATATTCAACTTGTGATAGCACTTGATCCCATGTCTGTCCATACTCTTTGGTAAGGCACCTCAACAAGTTTCCCAAGCTCTGATTTACCACTTTGGTCTACCCATCTATTTGTGGATGGCAGGCTGATACAAAAGATAGGTTGGTGCCAAGATTTTTCCAAAGAGTTTCCCAAAAATGACTCATGAACTTTGAGTCTCTATCTCATGGGTAAACCATGTATCCTTACTACTTCTTTGAAGAAAAAATGAGTTGTTTGGCATGCATCATGAGTAGTCTTGCAAGGCACAAAGTGGGCCATCCTACTAAATTTGTCCACAATGACATAAATGTTGTCAAATCCCTACTTTGTCCTTGGTAAACCTACTACAAAGTCCATACTAATGCACTCCCAAGGTGTATTTGGTATGGGAAGAGGTTGGTATAAACTGATATTTGAAGAAGTACCCTTGGCATTTTGGTAAACTATACAAGTCTCCACATACCTTTTCACATCTTTATTCATCCTAGGCGAATAGTAATACTACTGAACCAACTCTTGAGTCTTATTGACTCCAAAATGACCACTAAGGCTACCATTATGCTTCTCTTACATGAGATTTTCTCTCATTGAGCCTCTACGCACACAAAGTTGTCCACCTCTAAACAATAGTCCATCTTGTAAAGTAAAATTAGAATACTCACTATGAAAATGATTTTGGTATTCTTTGCACACCTTGTAGGCATCCGGGTATAGGTCTCTAAAACTGTCAACACCTATGCTCCTTAATTGGATTTCTTGGACTGTGAAGAGTCTTCTGCTCAATGCATCAGCAACCTGGTTTAGCTATCCTTTTTTGTGCTTGATTGTGAATGTGTAGGCTTGCATGTAATCCACCCATTTCATGTGTTTATGACTTAGTTTGTCTCATGAGTTTAGAAAGCTCAATGCTTGGTTGTCCTTATAGACTACAAATTCCTTAGGAACGAGATAGTGTCTCCTCTTCCTCAAAGCCTACAATAAAGCATATAATTCCAAGTCATAAGAGGAGTATTTCCTCTTTGCATCACTTAGCTTCTCACTATGGAAAGCTACTGGTCTTTCTTCTTGGCATAGGACATCGCCTACTACAACATTGCTTGCATTAAATTCCACTGTGAAGAGTTTCTCAAAACTAGGCAACACTAGCACCAGTTGAGTAGCTATCTTCTCCTTCAAGGTTTCAAATCCTCTATTTTCTTGTTTGTTCCACTGAAACTTTTCCTTCATTACACCTCTAATGGTGTCTAACATTGGTGCACATATAGCACTAAATTGTCAAATGAACTTCCTGCAGTACTGAGCTAGTCCATGGAAGCTTCTCACCTCTGTTGCTGACTTAGGAGTAGGCCAATTTACTATGGTTTCAACCTTGCTGGGATCCATCTTGAGGTTTCCTTGAGACAACACAAACCCAAGGTAAACCAACTCCTGCTTAACAAATTCACACTTGTTTGAGTTCATGGTTATCTTTTCATCATACAATCTTTGTAGCACATTTTGCAAATGATTAATATGATCTGCCCTATCCTTACTAAAAATGAGAATATCATCTAGATATACCACCACAAATTTACCTATGAATTCCTTCATCACCTCATTCATGAGTCTCATGAAGGTTCTTGGAGAATTGGATAAGCCAAATGGAATTACAAGCCATTCATAAAGACCCCCTGTAGTCTTAAATGTAGTTTTCCATTCATCACTCTCCTTAATCCTAATTTGGTGGTATCCACTTTTAAGGTCAATCTTGGTAAAGTATTTGGATTCCCCTAAACAATCCATTAGGTCTTCTATTCTAGGAATTGGAAACTTATATATGATGGTGATCCTATTTATAGCTCTGAATTTAGTACACAATCTCCAAGTACCACCTTTTTTGGGGGCTAACACGGTACGAACAACATAAGGGCTAATGCTTTTCCTAATTAGGCCTTGGTCTAAAAGCTCTTGGATTTTCTTGCCAATCTCAACATTTTATTGGGGAGTCATTTTGTAAGCTGCCTTGTTAGGTAAGGATGCTCCAGGAATGAAGTCTATTTGATGGCTTATGGTTCTTTTAGGAGGTAAGGTGGCTAGTTGTCCATCACTGACAATGCCTTTGAACTTCTTCAATATGTCTTGAACCTCTATTAGCAAATCTATCTACTCTTTCTCATCTTCCTCTTTAGGCTTCATTACTAATGCAAACCCTATACCTTCACCTTCCTCAAGTGTCTTCAAGAATTGTTTTTCACTCACCAAAAGAACATTAGGACCTGCTGCCCTCTTTTCACCTTCTTCAAGGATAGATTGGATCTTGAATGTGACTCCATCTTTCTTAGTATGCATTCTTGGCTCCATCATGAATAGCTTGTCTATCAAATTGCCATGTTCTTCCTCATAGAAGATGGCATGCATCCATGGGTAGGACATCACATAACACTTTGTCCTTATACCTCCCAATGGTAAAATCCACCCATGCTTGTTCATTAACTAGGACATGTTGGCCTTTGTTCAACCAAGTGACTCTATAAGGGTTGTTGTGAGGTATTCTTTGCAATTTAAGCTTACTCACTACCTCTTCTGACACAATGTTGTCTGTTGACCATGAATCAATGATCACTTTGCAAAATTTGTCCATTATCTTGCATTTAACCCTGAATAATGACCTCCTTTGGCTAGGCTCTTCTCTGACCAGTTCTTTTATCAAAGTTTCCCTTATCATCAAGTTGTCACCTACCTCTAATTCTAAGGCAACCTCTGAGGTCTTTTTGCTTGAAGTCTCTTCTTGAAGATATTTCACTCTCCTTTCACTACCTTGTGATGATGATCCCTTCTTTGGACACCTATATGTTGGATGCCCAAGTTGGTTGCAATGGTAACACTTCATTGTTGCAAAATATGAGGAACCTCTACCTTGTCCACTAGACCTTCCTCTAAAACCATTGTTTGATCCCCTTCCTCTATTGAATGCTCCTTTACTAGTGCCACTTTCTTGCTACTCAGTGAGTTTAGACTCACCTTGTGTTCTTTGTTCAGAACGTCTTCCTCTGAAGCCTCCCCTATGGCCTCTATTTTATTTTCCTCTACCCTTTCCCCTATTGCTACTTGAATCATGTCTTCTTTTCAATTTTTCTTCCACCTTAAGGGCAAGTTGATAGTTTGATGAACTTTCTTTGGGCTCATTAGACTGATTTCTTCTTGGATGTTCCACCATAGACCATTTAGGTACCTAGCAACTTTGAGACTCTCTTCTTCCACTACCTGAGATCTAAGGCTAAGTTTGTGAAACTCCTTTGTATAACTACTGACATCAAGGTCTTTTTGTCTTAAGTTTTGTCCTTTCCTATGAATTTTGTACTTCATAGTCATCAGGGAGATAGACTTCTTTGATTTTGACTAACATCCCTTTCCAAGAAGAGATGGGTGCTTTGCCCATTTTCTTCGTCTTATCTTGCACAAATCTCCACCATGTGAGAGCATCTCCTCTCATCCTAGACTTGTCCACTTTAACCCTTTGGGCTTTATTTATGCCTTCACATTCAAAATGGTTCTCCATGCCTTCTATCCATTCTAAGACCACTTCTGCTTCCATCTTGCCAGTGAACAATGGTAATCCTTCTAGTGATTTACCACTTAAGGCCTTCAATGCCTTTAGGAAAGGTTCTTGTTCTAAGACAGGATCAATTTTAGGTACTTTGTCTATCTCTAACACTTCTTTACCCTTTCCTTCTTCTCCTTCAACCTTTACCAACACTTTATCTGCCTTGGTTTCAATCTCACGAAGCTTACTTTCCAATTCAAGCAACTTCTCCTTCAGGAATCTATTTTCTTCCTCTTGATCATCCACTTTCTTTGCCAATTCTAAATTAGTCACCATGCTATTGTCTCCTACAGATTCCACTAAGGACATCTACTCACCTAGCCCAAATCTTATAGGCTCTGATACCAATTTGATGGGGTTCACCTAGCTTGCTCACACTTCACCTAGTTGGTGTTGCTCAATTCCACCAAATCTCTAGGTCTAGCTATGGTCTAAGACCTCCAAGTCCTTCTCAATCTCTTATAGGGATTTCTTCTTGTCAATCTCAAGGTTTTTGCATCAATTGTTTAACTAGGAACCCTACCATTTCAAGGTGTTTCCTACTTGCTCATCATTGTTGTCTTGACCTCAATTTGTCAATTTTACCTCCTATTGTTGTGACTTGTGAGTTGTTGCAAAGGTGTGGAGGTGGCTTCTAACATTATTTGAATACCATTTGGGTCCATTTGAGGTTTGTGTCCATTAGCTTTCTTACCAATTTCACCATTTTGCCTAGAAAAGGGCTACAAGGAATGAGCCCCTATTAGGCCTCCAAAATCCAGTTTTTGTGGGTTTAGTGGAAAACGGTCCAAAATACCCTACAAAAAGGTTTGATATTCTTCAATGATACACCTATCTTAAATTTATTTTAGTGGTTTTGGTTTCCCAACTCACAGTACAATGCCCTAACCCAAAATTGAGGGTTTGTCAGGGTTTTTAGGCCTCTAAACTGGTAGTGATTGGTCAAGTTTGTGAAATGGGCATCAAGAAGTCTTATCAAGGCTTCTAATTTCTATGGAAACTTTTTATGAACTTCATGGACCCCTCCAAAAGGTTTGTTTGTGGTTTTTTATTCACCCCTGCACTTTACACTCCAATTTCACCCTGTCTTCTCTAGCCGGGTTGCTCTTGGACTCACCTAGAACAAGGTGACACTCATATCAATATTCATCTCCTGAACTTCTCCTTGCATATGTACACTGTACAAGTGGTTTCCTTCCATGTCTCGATAGGTCATGATGGTAGAGCGAAGGGATTTCATGGGGCAACCAATTTACACAAAGTTGCTATGTACAAGCCAAAACTGGTTGATTGCAAACAAAACTATGAAAACACTGTCACACACTAACTACACAGCTTGAAAATGAAACAAATAACTCTGAAACACACCAAAGAAACTCAATCCATTACTCATCCAAACCTCCATTTGTATTCAATCCATTTGTATTCACATTATGATCAATGGATGGAGCCAATTAGGGGGGTCATTCTCCCACCCAAAGAGACAAGACTTCTGAAGTGCAATCTTACTACCCGAGGCCCTGCAAAATATATCAATCTTACCCAATAAAACCTCCATTTTTTCTTCCTCAAGGCCTAATAGAAGTGTCATATCATCAACAAACTGAACATTAGCAACCTCTTAGGCATTTGGTAAACCAATTACTTTAACTGTAGGAGAACAATCCATATTATTAATCAGGTAACTCAAAGAATCTGCAACAATTACAAATAAGGCAGGAGCCAAAGGACACCCTTGTCTGATTGACCTTGATAGAGAGAAACTTTCTGACCTCAACACATTGACCTCAATTAAAGCATTGGCATCACCAAGGAGGGTTGTAACAATATCACAGTAGTAGCTTGGGAAACCCATACTTTGGAGCATTTGGAGAATAAAACCCCACTTAATCCTATCAAAAGCTTTTTCAAAGTCTATTAACAACATTTTTTCCTTTTGTCTAGATTCTTTGGCCCAATTTAGGAATTCTCTAGTATATATCTTCCTTTAATGAAGCCAGTTTGGGTAGAGCTAATAATCTTAGGAAGAATATTTTCCAACCTGGTAGCTGCAACTTTAGCCAATATTTTATAGGAGACATTCAATAAAGTAATTGGTCTCCAATTCTTAATTAAAGTCTTATCACCTTCTTTTGGGATCAATTTGATAAGCCCCTGATTAATATCCCTCCCAAGAGAGCCCCTCGCTATGGCCTTCACATACAAATTTTATAAGTCATCAACAATCCATTCCATATTGACCTTATATAATTCCACCAGAATTCCATCAGGCCTAGGTAACTTATCATTTCTCAAGGAATTAATATCCTACATAATTTCCTCTTTTTTTTGAGGCTGGTTCAAAACAAAGCATGACTCCTCATCAACTAGTTTAGGGAGCAAACACTTGATCATTTCTCTAACCTAATTCTATTCAATACCTCCATCTTATGAGAACAATAAAGTTTTATAGTACCATGCAAAATGAGCCAAAATCTCCTTGGGATCAGACACAAACATATTATCTTCCCAAATGCTAACAATCCTCTCCTTAGATTCTTTAACTTTCAACATTTGGAAGAAGAATTTTGAACCCATGTCCTCGATTTCCAACCATTTTAACCTAGATCTTGTTTCCCACCCATTAATTCTAGAGTTTTGAATCCTCCTTAGCACGGTCCTAGCTTCAACCACATCACACTTAAACTGAACATTCTCAAGACAGTCCTATAAGCTAGTTTTTGCCACCGATAAGGCTCCATGCCACTCCATCTCCAGTCATCTACCATCTTTATCTTTCTTCTTCCCAACTAATTTAAATAATTCAGTCCAACTCTTAATGTTCTGAGCCCATCTCTCCCTACATGATCAAAGAGCAAAATTTTTCAAATTGAACATTCTGATAAAGGTTAGGGCACACCTAAAGTCCTCATCATCTAGTAAGCTAACATTTAACATAAAAGAGGATAATCTAGGATGAACATGGCCATCCACATTTCTACCCCAACCTATATGCTTATATGATGATGATCAGAAAGTGTATAGGGTATCACTGCATACTTTTCCCCTCTGTCATCTCTCAAAATTTCAAAAAAATCTCTATTAAAGTAAAATCTATCCAAACGATAGTAGACCCTTCGGTGAACTTGTTGAAAATTACAACAAGTGAACCAAATAGTATTCTACTCCTCCTTCCTACTAGCTATAGGGTCAATAAGATTAAGCTTATTAATTGTTCTATCCTAGTGAATCCTCCCTAAACCTTTCCACTCAAACCTACTACCTCTTTTTTTTATCAATGGCACTCTCAACCATATTAAAGTCCCCTCCTAGGAACCAAGGAATATCATCAAATTGAGTAAGACAGTCCCACATATCAATTCTTTCCCTGTAATCATTAGAGGCATAGATAGAGCAGATCCCAAAAGTTTCATCCTCAGATTTTAATATTATCCATATTGCTCTAGCACAAAGGGATTGGCCCCATTTGACAATCTTATTGGCCCATTTGTTACTAAGTAATAGTCCAGACCCCCCTTTCCCTTTAGGATGATTAGTAAAAAAACACACTGCATCACTCCAAATACATTTTAGCCCAATTTCCAGGGTAAAACCATTTGACTTGATCTCTTGTAGCATAAGGCAATCCATATTCTTATGGAAGTTCAAAAACCTTTTCACTATATATTTCTTGTTAGGGGCCTCCAAACCCTGAATGTTTCATGATGCAATATTAAACATGACAAACCAAGTTATTCAGTAGTATCCATAGAGGGCTTAAACCCCTCAAAAAATTTGGGCCACTCCTCCTTATTAGAGAGATTGTTTGCATCAAAGGCAAACATAGAATTAGGCCTACCCCTTTTCTTCGTTTCTTCTGAAATCTGATCAGGGCCTAAGGAATCCTTCCTCACATAGGAATCCCTATTAATTCTGGGGGATCTCTTCTTTTGAGCTTTCTTTGTTTTAAATTAAATAAAACCTTCACTATTCTCACTAGCCCCTAGGGCAAAATTAGAACTTCCATGACCAGAGAAAACCAAACCTTTCCTTGTACCAGGGATCTCAGACACTTCCTCCACCTATCCTTAACTGGGGGCTTGGTTGAGGGTGGCATCAATTTGATATACTTCACTACCCCCACCAAAGCCACCAATGGGGGTCTTCAGTGCCTCCATTCCCTCATGAGGTCACATATTTCCCCATTGATAGGGGAATGTAGTTACTATTTATAGTAGTTACCAAATTCTGAGGATAAGAAGACCTCCCAATATTAGCCTCTATAGAAACTAGAATCAATTCACCCCTAACCTCATTAGTGACCCTAGCAGCATCAGGAGCAATCTCCCTTCCAACCTCACCCAAGTCCTCATTAGAGGGCATGGGGAGAAAGAAATCTAGTTCATTAGTGGGATAATTCATTAGTATGCAGTGGTTCCACTTTTTTCCTAGCCTCTGCAACTTCCTTTGATTTATTCAAAACTAATTGTTGACCATTCTAATTTCTCAAATCCTCACCCCCCTCGAGCTCTCATGGTTCTCAAACAAGGATTGATGAGAAGGTTCAGCCAACATTTTAGCCTCTCTTAAAGCCTGATTGTACATTTGGATACTCTCTGCAAGGGAGGGTTCCTCGGGTCCTAAGTGAGGATTTGAAGTAGTAGGGACAAATTCAGAGGAAGGGTTGGGTTGAGAAGAAGCTGGCATCTTTTGAGAAGATGCAGGTGCATTGGTCAATGACTCAAATCGAGAGTTACATTTGGCAATTAGAGTGAAATTCTTTTTAAAGTGTCCACTACGTCTACAGATATGGCAAGTATTGATATCTCCCAAGTATGCAATAGGGAGATTAATCACAGAATAGTCCAACTTAACTTCAATTTCTAATGGAAGCTCAACACCTGGGTTAAACACAACCAAAACTCTAGCATCTGTATGCAGAAGAAGGGCCTACTAGGATTCCATTCTCAAGACTTTCCCCAATGGTTCAAAAATTTTGGGCACATACTGTATGCAGGAAAAACAGGTCAATAGAACTCAAAATGTGGAAAATGGAGTTCTATGGAGCCTTGCTTACACACTCACAGGACTTCTTGGTGCAAGCTATGGAGTAATGAAGTATCACTCAACTTCCCAAGGTTGGTCCCATGGTTCTCTATCTTACACGGTCCCTCAAACCAATGTTTTTGCTCTCAGATCACTAAGAAAAATGGTTTAGGGATGGCAAATGCAAGAACGAGGGATGCTTTTTGTTGATTTAATATGAGATGCATCCTAAGCTATGCATGATGCTACAAATGCAATAAACTAACTATAAGATGAAAAGGTTAGTAGAAATACTATCCTAGCATACTATATTAGTTAATGATTTAAGCTAATTGTAAAGCGGAAAAGCGCGAACCCGAAGTTGTTCTCTCCTCCCCAACTCCAAGGAGAGGGAAAAGAGGATCACTAGGGTTGACGGTTTTCACTTAGGGGAGACTTTACATTCAAAAGAGGGGTTAAAACCCATAAGATCCAATCCCACACAATGCAAGATTGGATTCTAAGTGAGTTTCAAGGGTTAAGACAGCAAGGCTACCCTCTTTTGTAAAGAATGTAGATAGAAGGATCGAGCTAAGAATGCATGTAAAGTGACAAAGATTCACTTATAAACAGAGATAGGAATATGGGATGAAGTTGCGGACCTGGAATTAGCAGTAAAATGTCGGGATGGAGCTGTCCTGCAAATTTGAGCGAAAGTTGACGGGACGATGGCGCCCGGCGTGCACACGGTCCTCCGAAAAATCCGCGAAACGAAGGGGGATCTGTTTGTCTCTGCACAAGGGTTCCAGATCTTCAATTACAGCTGCGTACCTGCAACCTACACATAGAAAAGTGAAGATGATTGGGGGGTTAGGGATTAGGGGTTTTTCCTTAGGTCAAACCCCGGTTTTGGAATTAACCAAGAAATGAGAAATTGCTGTAAATGTAAATGATTGTAATGTAAAACAAGTACTAGCACCTTGTTGTAAGAATGTTTGTATTCTTACATGCGAAGGAGTAAATGTTGTTGTATGTTGTATGTTGTATGTTGTAAGTGATCTCCTCTTCAATGGTTGAATCCTTGTCTTGAATGCAACACTTAGCCTTGAATGGAGACTTAGAATGATCAATTGCTTGAAGGAATGCTTGAATGTTTGAATATCGCTTCCGCCTTTTTTTTCCATCTTTTTCAAATGGGAGAGGAAATGTAGTTTATATACTTGCCAATTAGGGTTAAAAGACTGATTTTCCTGACCTTAGGCCGACCAGGAAACATTAATTTCCAATTTGCAAACATAAAGACCCGAAGTCCCAAAAGAGACCGGGCCCAAAATAGGGCTAGGGACCAGGGCACTGGGCGCCATGGTCCCACCTCTAGGGACAGCAGGGTGCAAGGAGGATCAGGCCAGGGTGCTGGAAAAATGCAGTTTTTGGTGTCGTGGACAAGTTTCGGGGTCTCCATTCAGGTTCCGTGTTGCATCGCCATCGTGAAGACCCAAATGCAGTCGAAATTGCAAGTGTCGCAATTTTAGGATGCTACATTTAGCCCCCACTTTAGCAAGAGTATAAGCGTACGCTCATACTTCCGGTAAAGTACAAGGAAACAACATTGAAAGACTTTCACCACGTCAAGGAGGCAAGATACACCAAGCCCCCAGTGGACTAAGGATCTTACGACTTCGATTGACAAAGTAAAAGGGAAGATCATGAGGGAGAACCATGACTATCAGTAGTAAGGTTCCCTCACTATGATTCATGCAAGAGAAATACCAAAAATTTTCAAGGCAAAGCTAAGTTCGCCAAGAAATTTTCAAGTATCCTGAAGGGATAGACGGGGTGTATGCCCCCCTACGTTAAAGCGATCGCACACGCCTCAACGGGGGTGATTTCTTTAAGGTAGTGATACACATAAGAAATTAGAAGAGAAAGGAGCACGTTATCACAAAGATTTAGCCCCCAAGTGTGAGATAAACCCAAGGATAATAGACACAAAACACAAAGCACGAGGTGACTTCGCTTTCCTCAGGGTCAGTATGCTGTATGATAATTCATGTATATCATATGTATGTATGCATAATTGTTCTTCATTCCCCAATCAAGGAAGGTCACCTAGAAGAAGGGAACACATGTGTCTTTTGAGTCAACATGAGAGAGACCAAAGAGATCTCAATGCTTTGCATTATCCTCAAGTAGACAACACTAAGGACAACAAATAGAAGAATGAGAATAACACATAGAAGAAGTAACAAAAGAGAGGAGGAGAGAATCTGCTATGCTAATGAAACTAGTTTAGCACGTCATCTACCCCCCGATCTTGCTGATCAATATTTCGAGAAGGCAGGAAACACGCTAGAGGAGGAACATCCAACACAGCAGATGGAGCTATCTCAAGATCCAAACAAGGGCTATGTTCATGTTCCAAGCCACATTGTTCTTGTCTAGGAGCTAGGATAAGTGCTTTAGAAAATTCGTTAGATAAATGGTTATCAACATCAACATATTCATATTCACTATTAGAAGCAAGAGAAGTAGTATTTTCATCATGAATAACATTTTCATCTATATCATCATCAAGATTTATAAAAATAGGATCTTTAACTCGCACAGGATCAAGACCATCATGCATCTTATGTTTAGGAGATCTTGGAGAAAATGGAATAATGTTTGTTGAAGGTGTTTTTGGAGATTGCAAAGTTTGAGAAGCAGCTTCCTGAGCTCTAAGACGACGCTTTCATTGGCGTTCACGTGCAGAACGATTTCGTCTAGTCTTAGTAGGAAGTTGAGGAGATTGAGGAGGAGGAACTGCTCCATATAAAGGAGGAATATTTGGTTTAGGAAGGAGACCAAGTCCATCATGACGAGGAGGTATAGGTATACTTTTAGAAAGTTTATTAGACATAGACATAGTCACATCCATAGGAATGGGTTGGGAATCTTCTTGAGGAAAGACATTAGTTTTATCTTTCAAAGGAAGAACTTCCT
Source organism: Cryptomeria japonica (assembly GCF_030272615.1). NCBI lineage: Eukaryota > Viridiplantae > Streptophyta > Pinopsida > Cupressales > Cupressaceae > Cryptomeria > Cryptomeria japonica. The sequence goes on from NC_081414.1 coordinate 740,155,528, forward strand.
TCTCAAGAACGATAGGAATATCAAGTTTGGGTGTTCTAGGTTCACTTAGAGATAGGATCATATCTGTTTTCCACTTTTGATAAGATTCGAAAAGATGATTACTTAACGGAGGAAGAGATTGGAATTGTTTAGGCCAAAAATAATCAATAGGAACACTAGAAGTTCTTTCAGCTGGTTTAAAGAGACTATGATTGATAGTAACAACTTCACCATTATGGGGAAATTTCAAACACTTATGAATAGGAGAAGCAATAGCTTTCATGGAAGATAGCCAAGGATAGCCTAGCTTCACACGAAATTGTTCGGACGATGGAATAATAGCAAAGATCACATCAAGGGATTTGTTATGGACTTCAATAGGTAATGTAATAGAACCAATTGCAGGAGAAGAAAATGCATCAAATAATTTCATGACCACATTTGTTTTGTCATAGATCACTTGATTCAATTGCAAAGTAAAAAGAAATTCTTCAGTAATAACATTAACCATGCACGAAGGATTAATAAGCACTCCATGGCAAGGTGTATTCTTGACTTTTGCAACTATATATAAAGGACCATCAGGTGCCCTGATAGTTTCACTAGTATCAAATGTGATGGAAGGTTCTTTAGGGTTTTCTTGCTGCTCTACAAAGTTAATCACATTCGGAGTCATAGACACAAGACCATCAGATGAGAAAGAGGAATCATTAGTCTCAATCACATTAGAGGTATGAGAAGGTAATGGATCAGTGAAAATTTGAAGATTTTGGTTAGGAGGAGCTACAGATGTGTTGCCTTTATCATTCACTCCTGAAACAGATATAGTATTATTATCAATCAAATCTTGAATTTTTCCCTTTAAAGCAAAACATTTTTCAATATCATGCCCAAGTTGACGATGAAATTGACAAAAAGATTTGTTATCAAAATAGGGTGAATTAATCTTTGCAGGATCTATTTGCCTTATAGGAGGAAGAGTAAGCACATTTTGTTCCAATAACTTATTCATAATACTATGCAATGATTCATTCAAAGGAGTAAACTTTCTTTCTTTCTTGAAAAACTTAGAAATAGGAGGCACACCTGATGCTGCATTCACATTGTTGTTGATGATGTTTTCATTGAATTTAATGGACTCTCTATTCGGTTTAAACTTCCCAAGTGGTTGTTGACTACTATCACCCTTATCACTCGGAGCCATAGGATTTGCTTGTTCCATTTGACTCACAGTCAGTTGATAATTGTGAAGAGTTGCACACAACTGTTGGAAAGAAGTAAACTCAGAAAATAGGAGTTTGTCTCGAATATCTTTTTGTAAATTAGAAATAAAGATTCTTTGAACATCATTGTCAGGCACTGGAAAAGAAATAGAATAAGAAGGCAACGAGCAATACCATTGTAGGGCTTTATCTCTTAATGTCCTAGTAAACAGTTTTGCAAGCAACCTTTGGTCATAAGCAAAATCGGTACATATTGTTTGAAAAGTCTTAACATGTGTTAGAGGATCACCCTTACTATTATAAAGCTCCAAATGCGGAATTTCAACATGCTTAGGGGGAATAGCTCTAACGATGTCAAGAGAAAGTGGGCTCGCAACATCAAATGTGGGTACACTAAACTTAGATTGATTCATAGAGGCAATTTGTTGCTGTAAAGAAGAGATAGTTTGTGCAAGATTGTTGATGGTCGCTTCAGTCGAAGAGTTCATATTAGACGTGTTAGATTGTGATGGAGGTATTATGTTATTGAAAGAAGGTATTGATTGAGAGTAAGGTGGCGGGACACTATGATAGTTAGTCATAGGAGATGATTGAAAACAAGGAACACTACAAGGAGGAATGGAATGGTTAAATGAATTGCCCCCTTGCATCATGTTCATTTGTGGAGATGTAATAGGAACACTCATTGAAGGAATGAATGAAGAAGTTGGATTGAATGAAGGAAGAGGGTTAATTGAAGAAGAGGGATTGCCCCCATGACTGGTGATCATAGGCGGAATGTCTTGTATAGAAGTAGTCATTATTTTTGATGTAAAGGTAGGTATGCTAGCAATAGAAGTTGTTAAAGGAATAGAATGATTGACTTGAGTAGGAGGTTGTGTATAACCTAAAGTTTCGGCACAACTCTTCATAGGTATCACATTCGAATCCACAATGTGTGCAATACCACGCAAGATATCAATTCCATTCTTATCACTTTGAACCATACGTTTTAGACCCTCAATTAATGAAATAGCTTGACTATCAGGATACTCATGAGACATCCATTGCTGAAAATCATCAAATTGGTTATCCAATTTCAAAAGTTGTTCAACAGAAACCTCATGGAGAGCTTCTTCATCATTAGGAGGATTAGAGGAATTACCCATGTCCTCGTTAAAAAGGCTATTCAAATTAGGTTCCATCTCCTCAGTAATTAAACCTTGGAAAGACTTAATTCTAAGGCTTTGTCTAACGGGAATGGTGTAAGTAGGGCTTATTATTGTAAAACTCATGCACTAGAGAGAAAGAGAGAAGATTTTGAATTTTCGAGGTAGCAAATTTCAATAGAATCAGCCAATCTTCCAGATTTAAGCTGTTAAATACAATCAAGACAATCTCCCGAAATTTCGAAAAAAATGTCAGGGACCGTGGCGCTAGGAGTGCACACGGTCCTGGCAACTTTTTTCAAAATTTTCAGGGATGAAAGTTATGATGATTTTAAAGCTAATCTGAAAAAATTGAGTGATTTTATGATTTGTAGATAGGCCAAATTAAAGTTGCAATCTCAAAATTGAACCCTACCAAGATTGTTGAAAAATGCAAAATTTGAATTTTGAAAAAGAGAGGGAAACTGAAATTTTGAATTTTATGATTTTAGAGGGAATACCAAAAGCAATGTAGGTTTTGAAATTTAAAAGTTGACTCAATTTCACGCAAAATTCAATTTTAAAAGCGGAAATCAAAGTTGGTGTAATTAAGCACTTAATTTCAAAAGTCACAAATTGCAAGAATTTGAATAAAGCACTGAAATTTCGAATGAATACCGACACACTTTTCAGATTTAGGACAGTAAGAACACAATTTCGACACAAAATTTCAATTTCAACAATTTTTGAATGACTAGAAGCCTTAATCCAAGCAATCACTAGACCAATTTCGACTTTAATTTTGAAAGTGTTAGAATTGATGAAATCAGCCAAAATTCTGGATTTTAGCAGAAAAATACAGTAAGATATAACTCCCGAAATTTTGGAAAAAATGTCGGGGATGATGGCGCTCGGGGTGCACACGGTCCTCGCAACTTTTTTCCAAATTTTCAGGGATGAAAGATAATATGATTTTGTTGCGGAATCCAAAGTTACAGCTGATTTGGAGATGTTTTGATCAGTGAAATTGTCGGTCAAAGGTTGAATCAAGAGAGTTTTAAAAATTAGGGTTTTGACACTTAACCACTTAATTTTCAAAATTAAAGCACAAATATGAATTGATAATTTGCAGTAGAAGGGTAGATCTGAAACAAGCATTAACCATTAAACATTTCACAAGCTCAATTACTAAAAAGAAAATTTAGGGTTTTTATGCAATTAACCTCTAAAATTTGCAAAAGATCAAACATGGAAATGTAATCAAGGCATCCAATTTTTAGATCTAACCATGAATAATCAAAAAGGATTTTCACATCGGGTTCACCAAAATGTAAAGCGGAAAAGCGCGAACCCTAAGTTGTTCTCTCCTTCCCAACTCCAAGGAGAGGGAAAGGAGGATCACTAGGGTTGACGGTTTTCACTTAGGGGAGACTTTACATTTAAAAGAGGGGTTGAAACCCACAAGATCCAATCCCACACAATGCAAGATTAGATTCTAAATGAGTTTCAAGGGTTAAGACAGCAAGGCTACCCTCTTTTGTAAAGAATGTAGATAGAAGGATCGAGCTAGGAATGCATGTAAAGTGACAAAGATTCGCTTATAAACAGAGATAGGAATATGGGATGAAGCTGCGGACCTGGAATTAGAAGTAAAATGTCAAGACGGAGCTGTCCTGCAAATTTGAGCGAAAGTTGACAGGACGATGGCGCCCAGCGTGCACACGGTCCTCCGAAAAATCTGCGAAACGAAGGGGGACCTGTTCGTCTCTGCACAAGGGTTCCAGATCTTCAATTACAGCTGCGTACCTGCAACCTACACTTAGAAAAGTGAAGACGATTGGGGTGTTAGGGATTAGGGGTTTGCCCTTAGGTCAAACCCCAGTTTTGGAATTAACCAAGAAATGAGAAATTGCTGTAAATGTAAATGATTGTAATGTAAAACAAGTACTAGCACCTTGTTGTAAGAATGTTTGTATTCTTACATGCGAAGGAGTAGATGTTGTTGTATGTTGTATGTTGTATGTTGTAAGTGATCTCCTCTTCAATGGTTGAATCCTTGTCTTGAATGCAACACTTAGCCTTGAATGGAGACTTAGAATGATCAATTGCTTGAAGGAATGCTTGAATGCTTGAATGCTTGAATGTTTGAATATCGCTTCCGCCTTTTTTTTCCATCTTTTTCAAATGGGAGAGGAAATGTAGTTTATATACTTGCCAATTAGGGTTAAAAGACTGATTTTCCCGAGCTTAGGCTGACCAGGAAACATTAATTTCCAATTTGCAAACTTAAAGACCCGAAGTCCCAAAAGAGACCGGGCCCAAAATAGAGCCAGGGACTAGGGCATTGGGTGCCATGGTCCCACCTCCAGGGACAACAGGGTGCAAGGAGGATCAGGCCAGGGTGCCGGAAAAATGCAGTTTTTGGTGTCGTGGACAAGTTTCGGGGTCTCCATTCAGGTTCCGTGTTGCATCGCCATCGTGAAGACCCAAATGCAGTCGAAATTGCAAGTGTCGCAATTTTAGGACACTACACTAATGATAATAGAAATACTCTAAAATGCATATTAGATTAATTTCTATTTTAAAGAGAGGCTAAATGATGAGCATATATGAAATGAAAGCTTGAATGTATTTGAGCATAAGTATGATACTACAAACTTGGATGATCAAAATGGAGGAATGAGAGCTCTATTTATAGCAAAAATAGGGCAATGGATGGTCAGGATTGAAAGAGTTGATCAAGGGTTGAGTTTGAAAGTTGGGAATCCATGTTTGCAATTTGCACCAATGAAATGATGACAATTGTCAACATAGGGTTGGGTTGAGAGAAGGGGTTGGAGGCATTAAATGCTTGAGAAGACCTTATGGTTATCTAGAGGGTAAGGGTCAAGCTTAAGTTAAGATTACCCATTGGATTAAGAGTTAATCCAAGGATAAACTCTTGTGCAAATGATTAAGGGATAACCATAGTCAAAGCAACGAATGCTTGATGAGACCCTTGGGTTACATGGAGGTTGAGTTAAAAGAAATTCTTTAATCATGCAAGGGGGTTGAGTTAACCATTAATGGTTTGGGAGACTTTGGAAAATTAAGTGGTTGAAGACTTGAAGCCTTTAATGGTTATCAAAGACTTTAAGGTTTTGAGAAGTGACCTCCCCTTGCTTAGGGATGTGACAAAGTTTAGAAGATGGGTTAGGTTAATTTAGAAGTGATTAGAAGGGTCTAGAAGAAATTAGGAAGGGGTTTAGGAAGCAAGTGGGAGATGTAGGAAAATGCAAGTGGATGGAGGGATAATAGGTTTTAATTGAAATAAAGTTAATTTAATTCAATTTGGTTGCAATCAAAAAAATTAGATTTATTCAATTTAGGATAAACTTTTTAATTAAATTTGAATTTAATTAAAAGTGGATAGAAGAGATTTAATTGAATAAAATGATTTATTCATTTAAATGGTAAAAAGAAATCTAGTTAATTTAATTTAAATAAATTGAGTAATTTACTTAATTTAAACATAAGAATGTGGGTAATTTAATTAAATTGGATTTAATTAAATAGAGAAATGAACATAAAATATTCATTTAGGAATATGGTCATTTTTATACATCTACATTTTGTCCCTCTTTGAAGTGACGTGTGTGCACATGTTATTTCAAAGAAAATGATGTGTTATCGTGGTTTATGATCAAATAAAAATTTTGTGCTGCTCTTATGATTTGCAAGTCGTGCCCTAGATTTGATTTGATGCATGATGCCCCCTCGGGAGATGAATCAATATTTTGAAAATTTTGATTGGATTTGATGATTTGTTTTTGGTGTGTATGATTTTGTCTATGTGAAATGCTGAAATTGATTCATCTTCCAATAATTTACAGTTTTTAGGGTATAAGGGAGACCGCGAGCAAATTACATGCCTAGTTTCCTAAAGCTAATTTCATTTTTCTCCTATAAAAGGGGAAAAGTGCTTTGATTTGATTCATTTGTGCATTGTTGACTTTGGAGAAAGAGAATTTGGAGAGAAGTGAAAATGCCTATTCCATATTCCAGGGATCGTTTTGAGGGCATTCGGAGGTACCAGAGACCTGCCGCATATGGACCACTAGTAAGTCAACACTTTTGACCCTTTTTTGATTTTTGATTTTGTTGTTTTTGGTCATTTTTTTATTTTTGAAATTCGGTTTTAGTGGTTTAGCACGTCAAAGTCGCAATTTAGCGCATACGAAAATTTAGGTAGTGCACAAAGTTTGATTTTAGGGCCGCATCCGAAACAAAATAGTGTAGCGCATAAAAAGTCTAGGTTAGCGCATGGAAGGAAAGTAGCGCATGTTGAACATAGGATAGCGCGTCAAGTCAATAGGGTAGCGCGTGAGCAAGACCTAGCACATATGGGGCATAGGGGTTCGCATGGGTAAGGGGTTTTAGCGCGTAGGGTAGACCTAGTGCATAGGATCAAATAGGTAGCATCAACATGATGTAGGTTAGCGCATAAGGTAGGTTGGGTGGCGCATTGGGGAAAAAGGATAGCGCGTAGAGGTAGTCTAGTGCATAGTGTAAATAGATTAGTGCATGGAGAAAATAGCATAGCGCATGGGTGTATTTTAGCGCATAGACAATCTATTTTAGCACATCAAGAAAATTTTTGTGCGATGGGGTGATTTGTGAAATTGTTGTGTTTTGCTGTCTTGGTTTTTATTGATTTGTCCAATATGATTGTTGATATAACTTGTTTTGATTTGCGATATTTCAAGTTATGCATAGATATTAATGTGTTGGTTTGATCAAAGCATGATTTGTTTTTGCACTTTGTTTCAAGTTCAATGTATGAAGCCTGATTTGTGTTACAAGCTGATATGGGTTGGAAACTTGAGTTGTTTTATAAGCTGATATGGGTGGAAAACTTGAGTTGTTTTACAAGTTTATGTGATTTGGAGACTTGAGTTGTTTTACAAGTTTTGATATGGTTTTTGATAACTTGAGTTGTGTTACAAGTTGATATGAAATGATAGGATGTTGAACTTGATGTAGATGAGCAAATTGTTTCATGTTGTTGATGTGATTTTGATTTTAATATCTTTGTTTTGATTGGGAAACTGATATTGGACTTGTTTTGCTGGTTGACAGGAGCGATTGGGCGTGGTTCAGTTGCGTGAGCAATTTCCTAGGCCTTGGACTTTGATACCATGGTTGACACAGGCCAACCTGGATATTATTGAGAGATGCGGGTTAACGTCCCTGTTGGATATGCCTCAGTTCACTGCGAACCAGGGGTTACTTACAATGCTCGCAGAGAGGTGGCACAACGACATGAACACCTTCCACTTTGCCACGGGTAAGATGACAGTCACACCAAAGCATTGTTACAGGATTCTGCGCATACCAGTAGTAGGGTCACTACTACCTTATGAGCAGTCGGAGGAGGGTGGCACAGAGGCACTTCACCGTATATTCCATGATGATACAATATGCGGATATGAGATCCCTTGGCAGGAGTTCCTGGACTTGGATTATGCACTGCTTCCATCAATACTGGCAGGCTATATAGGTGGCTTTCTATGTCCCGACCATAGGTCAAAGGGACTATGTGTGGGATGGGGGCTGGTGTTAGAGGACATGCTTACATAGGGCTGCAGATTTGTGTGGGGATTAGCTATGTTCGCCCATCTGTACAGGGACTTGCACGAGGTGGTATACCTAGGTTACGGTAGTTTGTCAGCTGGCACGACGCTCTTATAGGTATGGTGCTAGGAGCACATTCTGGCCGCCAAGCCATTAGCAGATAGAGATAGGTCTATTGGACATGCCTATGCCTATGGGTACAGGGGTCTAGTTGTCCAGCTGAAGTTGGGCAAACTAGAACATTGGAGGAGAGTTTTGGATGACATTGATACAGTCACATGGTGACCGTATACAGGGTGTGAGGTATGGGCGGAGGACGGGTTGGAGATGCCCTATGTGTTTATGACGAGATACCTGATTGGGAGGACCCCATTTGTTATTGAGAGGTTCGTGGTCACCCAAGTTTTGTGGCAGTTTGGTCGACAGTAGGGTATACCGCAAGGGGCCTGCTTGTATGCACGGCGGAGACAGGATATACTAGATTGGGACTCGACAATTGATAGTGCGATGGCTGTGGAGGAGTTTGTCGGTTTGGTGGGCTAGATATGGGATTATGCCCCAGAGATTTTGGATGTGGGCATGATAGATGAGTTTGTGAGATTATTCGCTGCACAGGCAGTGGCGAGGATTTCAAATCCAGAGGAGATGCAGCCATCATTTGATGACGATGATGATGAGGGAGGTGGAGATGATGAGGATGATGGAGATGGTGGGGGAGGACAACGAGAGAGAGGAGATCGGGGGAGGAGGGGAGATAGAGGTTTGGAGAGAGTGGTGAGATGGGTGGTGAGAGATAGATGGAGAGGGGGGTTGGCCCTTGGAGTAGGTGGAGAGGGGAGGGTGGGAGAGGTGTTAGTTGCAATGGGGAGAACGGACGAGGTGACACGGCCAATGTAGAGGAGGAGGACAGATGTGCTACCACCTCCTACACCGAGAACAGGCAGAGTTAGAGGAGATACCCTAGCATAGGTACTGCTATGGGTTCGGATCCCCACTCATGTTGAGGATGCATAGATTCGGACCCTATAGGTGACTGTATAGCAGCTGCAAGCATAGGTATTTACATATCAGTGGTAGATTGCGCAGTTGACCACCGAGCGAGACACGGAGATAGAACGGTGGGGTCGAGCAGAGGAGCTCGCAACGAGCGTGCAGAGAGAAATGGTGGGTGGTCTGATGAGAGACACCCTGAGAGAGCTATCTTTGAGAGCTCAGGAGGCGGAGTACTGCCGTCGACACTATGAGGCTGTGGTGCCCAGGGATTGCTGAGTACAGAGCTTTACACAGTCGAGATCCAGTTGATCTCAAGATGCTGGGTTGCGGTCAGAGAGTCAAGGGGTGACAGGGCCATCGAGACATGATCCCCCTAGAGATCCAGGGGTGGGGACTTCTGGAGCTAGACCATCTCTGTCAGGGGATAGCCATACTTGAGAGACGTGGTCTTTATTGTATTTTTGATCATTGTATTCTTTTGTACTGGACACAGAGATGACATATTTTGTACATTTTGATCATTTTTGAGATATATATATATGGCATCATTATCTTTGATCATGTGGTGTGTTATATGGATGTATGTGCTTATGTGTTCTTTTCTTTATTTTATGATGAGGCAATGCTTAAATATATGATATAATGGATGATGCAGGATGTATGCTATGATATGTTTATGAGATGTATCTTGAAAATGAGATGTATGATAATGATATGTTGTGAGATGTATCTTGAAAATGAGATGTATGATAATGATATGCAACTAATTATGAAATGATATGTAACTATGTTAAAATGATATGCAACTAATTGTAAAATGATATGCAACTATGTTTTTGGAGCATCCGCATTCTGCATTTGCCATCTTGATATAACCATATGTTGTTTGCTTTCTTTGTAGGTATCATCATTGAGCATTGATTTGTTTAGGATATGTTGAAAATTTATACAAGCATAATGGTATAATTGAACCATAATGACCTAAGAAAAATTTACATGATATTTGATTTTGCAAGATAACACAAGCGTCAAGGTATAATTGAACTAGGATGACCTGAGTGCGGATTGCGTATAAATAGACAAGATTAAATCATTTGTATGCATGAAGTGGAATCATGCCTTCAGTGATATTCGATGTATCACGTCTTGAGGCAAGTATCCACACAGTACAAGTGATCGCCTCCCAGACAGAAGACTAAGAAAATATTGGAGTTTCCCCATGATCTCTAGCTTTGAAGCATTTTAGTGAGAAAAGGGAGAGAATCCAATAATTTAAAAATTTCAATAAATGCAAAAAAAAGTCAATATTTTTTTATGTGAGAATGCAACATTTAGTACTTTAGAAAATCATCCATCCTTGGTATTTTTGTGTTTCTTTGTTTTGCTTTGCGATGAAGCATAGTTTTGGTTGTTGGATGTAATGCTTCTGAGTTTTGCTTCTAATTTTGACATCTTGAACGTTTGCTAGTTTTGACGATTCATTGCCCCTAGCTAAGTGTGCCTCTTGATGTGAATGTGTACAGTGATGCCCAAGCCATGGTGGAATGTGGTAAGAGGATATCTATGGATAGACCAGGATAGTGACTACGCTAAGTATGTCCTAAATGGATATGTGCTAAGTGTTGGGCGATGGCTGATAATGTTTGATAAAATGGTATGGATATAGATAGAGGAGCCGTCCTTCCACAACAACGCTTGTTTACCAGGTTTTCACCAGTTGCTTTTATTGTACCTTTTTATTTGTTTTTTTCTAGATTTTTTGATTTTTTTGTTTCAGCTTTTTCTGTGCATTTAGATTACTTAAGTGTAGTACTTCTTCAGATGGATGTTGTTAGTTGGCTCATCAAGCACATCTCTTTCTGAAGTTGTTAGTTGATAGGCACCTGATCCATAGACTGATAAAAATGACATAGGGACCCAACCAGTTAGGTTCAAACTTCCCCTTCTTTTCTCGATCTTGCTGATTTCTTGGATTTTCTTTGAGGACTAGGTCACCAACTTTGAAGTTGCGATGGATGACCTTGTGATTGTAGCTCCTGCACATGCATTGTTGATATGCTTTGAGATGAGTGTAAGCATGTTGATGGCGTTCATCTAATAGTTCAAGTTCTTGCAGTCGGTTAACTCGATACTCTTCATCTGGGATTAAACCTTTCAAAGATACTTTGAGAGATGGGATTTCTACCTCTAGGGGTAAAATGGCTTCTGATCCATATACCAATGAGTATGGTTTTTCTCCTGTAGGTGTGTGGATGCTGATTCTGTATGCCCAAAGTGGTGGATTAAGTTGTACATGCCAATCTTTGCCTACATCATTCACTGTTTTCTTTAGGATTTTTAGTATTGTCTTGTTAGATGCTTCTGCTTGACCATTTCTCTGTGGGTAGTATGGTGTAGAGAATTGATGTTGGATTTTGAATTTTTCACATAGTTCTTGTACATCTTAATTTTTGAAAGGTCATCCATTATCTGTGATGATTGAACTTGGAATACCATATATGCAAATCAGATAATTTAGGATAAAAGAGGCAATTTGTTTCCCAGTCACTATGGTCATGGGAACTGCTTCTATCCATTTGGTAAAGTATTTTGTTGCCGTTATAATGAACTTATGTCCATTTGAAGATGAAGGATGAATTTTGCCGACCAAGTCTAGTCCCCACTAACAAAAGGGCCACGATGTTGTAAATGGCTACAGTTCCTATGTTGGTGCATGTATCAGATTGCCATGGATCTGACATTTAGGACATTTCTTGGCGAAGTGGTAAGAACCTTTCTCCATTGTAGGCCAGTAGTATCCCATCCTTAGAAGCTTTTTAGCAAGAGTAGTACCACTTGAATGCGTGCCACAAATACCTTCGTGAAGCTTGTGTAAAGCAGAATTAGAATCATTACGATCAAGGCAACGAAGAAGAGTACCATCTAGACCTTGATGGTACAAAGTATCAGCGGTAAGGGTATAACGGGAAGCTTGCCAGATAAAATTACATTTTTAGTTACGGGATTGGTCAATAGGTAAGATATTGTTCTTAAGGTAGTCGTATATTGGTCCATATAATGGAGAATTTGAACCAGTCAAGGCATAGATAACATGGGATTCAGAGTGGTCATAAGCTGGGGAGAACAGTTGCTCTACTAGGAACTCATAACGACTTTGTTGCTCTGGAATTTGTAGTATTGAAGTGATAGTAGCCATTGCATCGGCTACTTTGTTGTTCAACCTTGGTATTTGCTTGAAGTTGATGTGCACAAAATACTGTTTGAAGTCATCCACCATTCACTTGTAGGGTAGCAGCTTGTCATCCTTTGTCTGATAGTCATTGTTGATTTGATTGATGACTAGTTGTGAGTCTCCGTAGACCTTTAACTCTGTGATTTTCCATTCTACGGATATTTTGATGCCTATAACCAATGCCTCATATTCAGCCACATTATTTGTCCATGGGAACATAAGCCTATATGATCTTGGTATAGTGTGTCCTTCAGGAGTGATGAATAGAATGCCAACACCTGAACCATGTTGTGTGTAGGATCCGTCAAAGTATAGGGTCCATTGTTTGGTAGAAATAGCAAGAACATTCCTATCTCGAAATTCAATCTCCATAGTTTGTTTTCTTGGTAGCGGTGCTTCAGCCAGTTGATTTGCAATTGCTTGTCCTTTGATGGCTCATCTTTCTGTGTATTGGATATCAAATTCACTGAGAATCATGAGCCATTTAGCCAATCTTCTTGTAAGAGTTGCCTTGCTGAGTAGATATTTGAGAGGATCAATTTTTGCCACTAGCTTAATTGTGTGTGCTAGCATATAATGTCAGAATTTCTGAGATGCGAAGACCACTGTTAGGCAAGCCTTTTCAATAAATGTATAGTTGAGTTCATAGTTATTCAATGTCCTACTGATATAGTATATAGCTCGTTCCTTTCCTTGTTGATCTTCTTGTGCCAATAGTGCCCCCAGTGATATGTCTGTTGTTGAGATATATAGGATAAGTGGCTTTCCTATGACTGGTGGTACCAGAACTAGTGGATTCATCAAGTACTATTTGATTTGGTAAAAAGATTCTGCACATTTGGTCTCCCATTTGAATGGTACATTTTTGTGTAGTAAATGGTTAAATGGTAGACTTTTATCTGCTAGTTGAGCGATGAATTGTCTGATTGATTGAAGTCATCCTTGTAAAGATCTGAGTTGACTGATATTCTTTGGTGGTGGCATTTCCATAATGGCTTGTACCTTTGTTGGATCTACTTCAATACCTTTAACTGAGACTATGTAGCCTAGTAACTTGCCTGATGTAACCCCGAAGACACACTTCTTAGGGTTGAGCCTAACTTGGAATTTCTCCAATCGATCAAAGATCTTTGTTAGGATGCTGAGATGTTCCGTTCTAGTGAAAGATTTAGCTAGTAAATCATCCACGTAATCTTCCATAAATGTGTGCATCGTGTCATGAAAGATTGTTGTCATTGCTCTTTGATAAGTGGCCCCTGCATTCTTTAAGACAAAAGGCATAACATTCCAATAGTACGTTCCCCAAGGACAGGTGAACAATATTTTATCTTGATCTTCTGGGGCTATTTTGATTTGATTATACCCTGAGAAACCATCCATTAGTGAGAGCATTGCATGTCCTACTGTGAGGTCTACAATTATGTCGATACTTGGCAGAGGAAAGTCATCTTTTGGACAAGCTTTGTTGACATCTCTGAAGTCAGTGCATATTCTGATACTACCATCTAGTTTTGATACTGGAACGATGTTGGAAATCCATTCTGCATAGTCAATGGGTCAAATGAATCTGATATCTAATAGTTTCTTTAGTTCAGTTTTGAACATGAGTGCCACCTGTGGATTCATCTTTCATAGCTTTTGCTTGACTGGTTTAACTCCTAAAGAGATGGACAAGTGATGCATGATCAAGTGTGGATCTACTCCAGGCATATCGGCATATGACCAAGCAAAGTTAATTTGCCGTTCTTTAAAGAAAATGATGAATGCTGATCTTTCCTCCTCTATCAGAGTTTCTGCAAGGTGTATGTTTTTGACTGCTTCTGTGGTACCAATGTTGATTGATTGAGTGGGCTCAATCAATATGGGTGATCACTCATGAAAGTGCTCAGGAAGAGTGTCAAGTCTCCCATTGTTAGGTGCCTTAAAAAGGTTTTCACCCTCAGATGCGTCCTTTATTTTTACTTTTTTCTGATCTAGAGCTGCCATTGACTGGTTTTCAGCATCAGATCTTTTATTTGGTTCATTTTTGGGACTGAGAGACTTGGCACTCCCTGATTGGTAGACATCATTACTTTGTTCACTGGTAGAGCCTGTTTCTAGATTAACAATACATAGGTAGTGGATAATAGATTCATCATCTGGGAAAATTGGTATATCATGGATTTTAGGTTCATCCCAGTTTATGAGGTTAGGAAAGACAAGTGGTAAGGTATCATTTGGTGGATTAAGTTCTGCGACTGTAAGTGTCAAGACAGAGGTTTCATCGTGATTGTTCTTGGTTTTAAAGAAGTCCAGGATTTCATCGAGGTCTTTGATGGTATTATCTTCCATATAGACTTGTTCATAATGTTTCTATTTGCTTTCCTTGGTGTCAAAGATATTCTATGGTGCAAATTCAAGAGGTCTATCTTCTGCGTTATGCTTTTCTTGAGAAAGGGGTATGGTGTTAGTATCATTAGGGATATCTGTAGTAGCATTTGAGCAGCTACCCCATTCATATTCATTGGAATCAGTCTCAGAGGCATCATCCCAGATTCTATCAGTGCTGTAAACTGGTATGTTGTATGGTTAAAACAAATCTTTCATAATGGATACCATTTTGATAGTTTTCGCTGACTCGGTATCAGATCCTGCTTCTACTTTCTGTATTTGTTCATAGACTATGCTTCCTCGGGGAGGAACAATGGTATCGGGAGATGATATCATAAGTTCTTGAGATATTGGTATTTGAAAATGAGCTACTGCTACAGATATGGCCTTCTTGTGGCTTAGAAGCTTTTCTTGATGTGACTTCTGTTCTTGACGTTCTCGTGCCTTGTGGATTGTTTATGTAGACTCAAAGAGTGCTTCCTACCAGGATTCTTCTTTGTACTTTTTCTTTACTTTCCATTGAGGTTTTGCAGTTATGCGTGGTGGCTTTCTTAATAGGAAAGTGAGTTTACAACCCAATCTTGTTTTGTCTCTACTGGGCTGTGAAGGAAGATCTATGGGTTCAGTGACTCCTTCTTTGCGTTTCCCAATAGGTCCTTTACCGTCATATCCCGTTTGCTGCATGATTAAGTATCCTTTTCCATATAGGTGTGTAGGTAGAACAATGTCCAGAGCAGTTGCTCTGTTATCTTCTTCCTCATCTTTGTATAACCAGCTAAGAATATCCTTATCTTCTGATTCATGTGCTAGAGTGCCCAATTGGATGAAGGTACCATCAAATTTGGTGATGGGCTGAGTTACCGGATGTGTTGATGTAGTAGGCAATCCATGAGATCTGGGTGATGTCGGTAATTTGGCCAAACATAAAGGCTCCAAAGAGTATTCTCCCATACCTTGGTCTTTGATTTGCATTTGCTGCTTGAAATCTTTAGATAATGAGTTGGGCTTTGTTGTTTGTAGATCTGATGTTGAGGATCTCTGTTTTTCTCTATTATGAGGAACTAAACTGTCCTGGGCTGCCCCCATTGCGTTGCAATGTTGAAATGGATTGTGATCAGTAGATATGGAGATTTCTTGTCTGTCATAAGGAAATTTGATACACTGGTGATACGTAGAAGGTATTACTTGCATTTCATGTATCCAAGGTCGCCCTAAAAAAATATTGTAGGTGAGATCTATGTCTAAGACCTAACACATGGTATCCTTTTGCACTGGTCCCACTTGAATAGGTAACATCACAGTTCCTTTAGAGGACCTTTCTTCATCATCATATGCCTTTATGGTAATCTTCTTGCAGGGATCAATAGACTCTTCTGAGAAGCCTAATGCACGGATAAGCTTTAAAGTACATATATTAAGTCCGGCTCTTCCATCTATTAAGACTCTTTTTATTCAGTGTTTGTAAACAATGACTTTGATATGGAGAGGAGTTTTATGCGGATGACTCAAGGAAGCATTGTCATGCTCTGAGAAGGTGAGGTTATGAGGTCCTATCATATGGGCGACCATGGCTTGAAATTTGTCTGCATCCAGATTTTGAGGTACATTGGTTTCCAATAGCGCTTGTTCCAATATGTCTTTGTTCTTTGGTGATAGTTTCAGCAATTCTAGTATAGATATCTGAGCTGGAGTTTTGCGTAGTTGGTTAACCAAGTCATATTGAATTTTTGGTGTAGTAGTTGTAGGTGCAGTATGCCCTTTTAAGATATATTTCTAAGTTTGGGTTGTCACATTGACAGATTCATGATCACGCTATTCTCGGATGGTGATGAAATTTACTTGATGATCTTCAGCTGATATGTGATTTATGGTGTTGTTGTAGATATGGTTGATACGAGCTCCACGTGTACCATTCAAGGTTGAAGCTCCATCCTTGTTGTAATTTGGAAGAGGATTTTTAAAGGCTTCATGATCACCATTTATTTTGAGACCATCTACTATTAAGTCACCTCGATCAATCATGTCTTGCACAATGTGTTTTAATCTCATGCAATCATTCGTCCGATGACCCTTGTTATGATGGAAATCACAATAGTGTGAATCATTCCACCAAGGTGGTTTGATTTGGGGTTCATAGTGGCTGATTGCTGACAAGGAGAGAATTTTATTTGCCAAAAGTTCTCTGAATGCTGATTCTAGTGATTGCCCCAGTGGTGTGAAGATACGCTTTTGGAAAGTGTTCATGCTGTCGCGTGAATTGTTGTTAGGTCCCAGATTCATGTTTTTGGTTTGAGTATCATTGGTGTTGTTTGTGTTGAGTTGTCCTTGACCGGTGTTTGGTGCATATGTGTTAGCATTTGGATTAGCATTTTTAGGATTTTTCGTATTTTAAGGATTCCCGGATAATGCAAGCACTGGTTGCTTAGATTTGGGATCATGTGAGTCATTGTTGCCTTTGTTTTTGTTTCAAGTCCAAAATCAAGATTTGTCCAAGTTGCTATTGTTCTGGTTATTGTAGTTTGATGAGTTTGTTCCTTCCTTGAAGAATTTGAGTGTTCCCTTTTTGACACACGCTTCCTCTACTTGAATGCCATTTTCAATCAATTTAGTGAAAGATGGTATGCATTGGATTTTTAGCCTGTAACTCATTTCACCATTCAAATTGTCAATGAAGATTTCCATTTTCTCCTTTTCAGGAATATCTCGAGGATATCATGATACCATACGTCGCCAGCGTTGAAGGAATATCATGAATGTTTTGTTGTTATTTTGTTTGGTGTTGCAGACGTCCAGCATGGTTATGGCATGTTGAATGTTATAGGAGTATTGTGTTATGAATTTTTTAACCAATTCATCAAATGATCTGATAGGTGGTGTAATTTTGGATAACCATTCCATTGTTTGTCCTCCCAGGCTTCTTGGGAATAACCTCATCAGATAGGTGTCATCATGAGCAAATTCAAGACTCATGGTACAAAATTCTCTAACATGATCACGAGGATCACTTTTTCCATCATACTTGTCAAATTTAGGCATGTCTAAGTTTGGAGGAAAAGGGATCATGTGTAATCTCCTGTCAAAAGGATAAGGACAGATCTCGTTTAAAGAGTACCGTACTATTGTCCCTTGTTGTATGTCCTGTATTTGCCTTTGTAACATTTGCATTTGTTGAGTAAGGGTAGCCAAAGGTACATTGTCTTGTCGAGGGAAAATTTCTTCCCTTGTATTGATCCTGGGTTGAAACGGTGTTTGGAACGGTATATTTTGTTCGGGAAGGTATTGTTTTGGTGTATGTTGCTCCAGTATGTTTTGATCCAGGATGTTTTGCATTGGTGTATGTTGTTCTGGTATGTTCTGATGCAGGATATTTTGTTCAGGGTCGTGGATTTTCCTTTCTCACTGTCATTCTTGATATTTGTAATGCTGAGGGTGTGTCCTAAACATATCTGCGTCAAGGTTTTCAGGGAGTTTTACTCTTGTACTTGTGAGCATGAGCAAATATTTTTCTTTGTCATTTTCCATGAGCCTTTCTACAAGCTTTTGGAATGAAGGGTTTTCCTGACATTCCTGAAGAAGCGCTTTAGAAATTTCAGTCTCTTCTAAGTGTGGACCTTCAAAAGGATTTGATAACCTTCGATTCATACTAGACTCTGCGTGTGTCTCGCTCTGTTGGTTTCTTTGAGAGTGAGTAACAGGCATTTTAGTAGAAACTTTCAATGACGAAGGGGACAAAATCCTCGTTGATATGTTGCTCGGGGGTGGGTGGTTCTGGTCAAGATGTGTTATAAGTGATACACTTGTCGGGCAAGAATGTCAGATTGATCTTTCCTCCGCGGTTTATGATTTGATTAAAAGCAGACTTTTGACAATATGCTCTTGCTTTTAAAGGCTCTTTGTCAAATTCGTTGGATTTTTTTTTGGATGTAACGTCTGACGTGATGAAGGAATACTCGATGAGATTTGAAGAGTTGATGATTGATGTATAAAAACTTATTTCTCTTGATGAATTTCGGAAAACTAGGTTGTTGTTTCTTCAACGTGATGTTACGATAAAGATTCTTTCTTCTCAGAATATGGGGATTAGTCATGCATGAGTGATCAATGGTTTCCTTTGATTGGTTTGGATTCAGTTGATCTTGTTTTGGAAAATTTCAAGTCTTACTCTATCAAAATGAAGGTTTAGATGCCCCTTCACGACAAAGCGTATCAAATGATATGGATAAAAGCCTCCCGATATGGAGACTTGATTTGACAACCTAAAATTTTTAAACAAGTGTTTTTGAGATGAAATCTGTAAGATGGTAAAGGATTCTGTTGATACTTATGATGAGGTTTCCGGATTATGATAAGATAGATATTTTTATCATGCGATTAGTTTAGGATTTTTACAACGTTTGTTTTGACACAAATTTAGCTCAAGAAATAGTTTTTAACAGTTTGTTTTCGCTACTCCGCTTTGATGAAAAAGTTTGTTGATAACAAGAGGCTTCTGAAATTGTTTTCAAAAATTTTAAAATTCCTCACTGTTTTGCCCTCTGTCTATATGTTTTTGGTCACACACTAAAACAAGGATGAAATGCGCTACCAAAATTACTCCACGAGCTAAAAGAATGACCACATGTGCTAGGCTGCCCCCAGACACGCGCTAAAGAGTTGATTGCTCAAAAATTTGTTTTCTGCCTTTAAAAAGTTACGTGCTAACCTGGGCCTATGACACACTAACTTTTAAACTTGATGCGCTAATGTTTGGTTACCACGCGCTAAGCTGATGCTTCTACACGCTAGACTGTTTCTCTGATGCGCTAAATGTTTTAACACTATTTTGATTTGGGATAAAACACTACTGTTTGGAATAGACACACTAACTGGATGGTTTGATGCGCTAACTGAAATACCCTATGCGCTAATCTGCCCTGATTTTTCTTTTAGTTGGTTTTTTTGCAATTTTTAGTTTTGATCGTGAGTTTTTTAGTTTAGATGGATGATTTTTTGAAGTAATAAATGCAAGTACAACACAAAAAGTACAACCATTTTGCCTAATCTAACAAAAAGTGTATGTTCTGTGAGGATGTGTTCAAATCCCCAATGTTTCAACAGGTTTGGATATGAATAATACACTTCAAAAAGACTGTTTATTCAAAGGTCATAAATAACATCATATCCCACTAGTCTTGATACTTTGTCAGCTCAAATAGTCGTGTCACCCCCTAGAGGGCACCCATTTTTTTGCCTTTTGCTAGAAATTAACTCAAAGTGAATTGCTTCACAGTTGAGTAGTTATCTTGGGAGATATATGGTGAGTAATCTTGGGGGCGGATTCTTCCCCACCCCTGCACTATGATGTTATAAATGTTTGGTTACTGACTCAGTTCAAAGTTTCTATTTCTATGGCTCGTAATCAGGCTTCCTGTTTGGTCGTCAGTGATAAACTCCCTCAGGAGGCTTCCCAACCTTTAGAACAAAGGCTTTACGTATCTTGAGGATACTGGGGGAAGGCTAATCGCTGCGTGCAACCGTTGTAAAAGACTTTTGTCACTTTTCACGTTTGATTATAGTGGGTTGGAATAATTGGTGTCAATGTCGTTCCCCACTTAGGTCGTTCCCTTCACACCGGCCATAAACGACTTTAAGAGTTGATTTCAACTCCTCGAGAAGGCAGGCCTGCTAAAGGATGTAAATGCTTTTGAAGGAAAGAAAGCTTTTTAAGAAAGGTCTGGCTTTTTGATCACCTAGTTAAGGAGAGAGCATATACCTTCCTCTTTCGATTCAAGGCAATCAAAAATTCTTTTAAAACCTTCAATTTAGTGATTTGCTAACCTCTACTGGGAGATGTTGCTCCAAGAAAAGCATGGTGTTCCTTTTAGTTCCTCAAAGAAATGATTATTTAATCTAAGGAAATAACCAGGTCAACAAAGCAAAAGGTTTGATTTGGTCAACAAAAGAAAATCGGAAAAGGGGAATAACTTCCCTCTTTTGATTGCAACAAAGCTTTTGAGGTGAGGTTCTTTCCTTTGTACAAAAATTGAAGATAAATCCTTTTATACACCAAAGGATGGTGAGGTTCTTTTTGTAGCTCTATTTTTGCAAAAAGAAATTTTTGTTTTGTTCTTTTTAGAGCTAAAAAAATAGGTTTTCTCCTATGAAAGCAAGAAATTTTTTGATAGTGGTTCTTTTTATAGCCCAAAAACAAGGCGAGTTCAATTTTATAAAAAAGAAAATCAAATTTTAAACTAACCTAGATAAGTTAGTAAAAATCTAACTATCCTAATCCGAAGATGAAGCTCCTTTCTGCAATGAAATTGTTAGAGACCTGCAAAATAACCAGTTAGATACCTCAGTGGACTTCTACAAGTCTAATTTTGAACTTTCGGTTACAATAATTGTTTTTCTTATTTCGGTCTGTGATGCGCTATAGAACAAACTGTACATGCTACATAATAGCCGTAATGCGCTAAAATAAGCGAGTGATGTGCTATACTATCTGTGGGATGCGCTACTTTGTGCACCCAAGACGCTGGTCTGGTTTTCTCCCATGTTGAAACCTATAGGAAAAATTTGTAATCTTATGCGTTGATAAATGAACTTGACGCGCTAGATGATGGACTCCACGTGCTGAACAATGAACCAAATGTGCTAGGCTGTTAACTAGATGCGCTAAATAGTTAACTCAACATGCTAATTCATTTTTCGCACGTGTCTGCAAAAGTGGATATATTTCAAAACCGATTAGATATATGGGGTAGGGCCCCACAGTGGGCGCCAGAAATGTATGTGGGAAAAGCGGGTCTATAGAACTCAATGTGGAAAACAAAGTTCTATGGAGCCTTGCTCACACACTCATAGGACTTCTTGGTGCAAGC